>NC_068434.1:49013470-49313470 GCF_023373465.1 Oncorhynchus keta
GCACAATATATTTTTTAATGCTATTCAATTAAATCGTACGAAACGTATAAATAAAAGCATTCACTGTGAAAGTTCATACAGTTGAAGTCGGAAGTTTACATACACCACAGCCAAATACATTTAAACTCAGTTTTTCACAACTCCTGATATTTAAACCTAGTAAAAATTCCCTGTCTAAGGTCAGTTAGGATCACCACTTTATTTTAAGAATGTGAAATGTCAGAATAATGAGAAAAGTATTTATTTCAGCCTTTATTTCTTTCATCACATTCCCAGTGGGTCAGATGTTTACATACACTCAATTAGTATTTGGTAGCATTGCCTTTAAATTCTTGGGTCAAACTTCGGTCAAAGGTTTCGGGTAGCCTTCCACAAGCTTCCCATAATAATTCGGGTGAATTTTGTCCCATTCCTCCTGACAGAGCTGGTGTAACTGAGTCAGGTTTGTAGGCCTCTTTGCTCGCACACGCTTTTTCAGTTCTGCCCACAAATGTTCTAAAGGATTGAGGTCAGAGCATTGTAATGGTCACTCCAATACCTTGACTTTGTCCTTACGTCATTTTGCCACAACTTTGGAAGTATGCTTGGGGTCATTGTCCATTTGGAATCCCCATTTGCGACCAAGCTTTAACTGCTTGACTTATGTCTTGAGATGTTGCTTCAATATATGCACATACATTTCCTGCCTCATGATGCCATCTATTTTGCGAAGTGCACCAGTCCCTCCTGCAGCAAAGCATCCCCACAACACGATGCCGCCACCCCGTGCTTCACGGTTGGGAAGGTGTTCTTCGGCTTGCAAGCCTCCCCCTTTTCCTCCAAACATAACAATGGTCAATACGGCCAAACAGTTCTAGTTTTGTTTCATCAGACCAAAGGACATTTCTCCAAAAAGTACAAACTTTGTCCCCATGTGCAGTTGCAAACCGTAATCTGTCTTTTTTATGGCAGTTTTGGAGCAGTGGCTTTTTCCTTGCTGAGCGACCTTTCAGGTTATGTCGATATAGGACTCGTTTAACTGTGGATCTTTTCTCCCTGTTTCGTCCAGCATCTTCACAAGGTCCTTTGCTTTGTTCTGGGATTGATTTGCACTTCTCACACCAAAGTACGTTCATCTCTTGGAGACAGAACGCATCTCCTTCCTGAGCGGTACGACGGCTACGTGGTCCCATGGTGTTTATACTTGCGTACTATTGTTTGTACAGATGAACGTGGAACCTTCAGGTATTTGGAATTGCTCCCAATTTTGAACCAGACTTGAGGTCTACAATTTTTTTCTGAAGTCTTGGCTGATTTCTTTTGATTTTCCCATGATGTCAAGCAAAGAGGCACTGAGTTTGAAGGTAGACCTTGAAATACATCCACAGGTGATGTGTACCTGTGGATGTATTTCAAGGTCTACCTTCAAACTCAGTGCCTCTCTTGACTCAAATGATGTCAATTAGCTTATCAGAAGCTTCTAAAGCCATGACATAATTTTCTGGGATTTTCCAAGCTGTTTAAAGGCACAGTCAACTTAGTGTATGTAAACTCCTGACCCACTGGAATTGTGATACAGTGAATTAGAATTGAAATAATCTGTCTGTAAACAATTGTTGGAATAATTACTTGTGTCATGCACAAAGTAGATGTCCTAACAGACTTGCCAAAACTATAGTTTGTTAACAAGAAATTTGTGGAGTGGTTGAAAAACTATTTTAATGACTCCAACTTAAGTGTATGTAAAATTCCGACTTACGTTAATGAATGATTTACGCATTAGCTAAGCATGCATATTTAGCCAATGTGAAATGGCTAGATAGTTAGTAGGTAATAACTGGATAATTTATTTTTTTGCCTCTTAAAATAATAGGAAATAAATATCATTGTTTGTTCTATCTCTCATACAGCTGTGGTTGAGAATAGCCTATGCCGAGGCTATAGACTTCCATTCTTGTTCTTTTTAAACGTGCAACTTTAGGACAACCCTTTCTTAAACTAGAATATTTGGGAAATAAGTTACTGTTCATAACTTTAAAGCTGCAATATGGAACATTTTGGGCGACCAGACCAAATTCACAAGGAAATGTGAGTTATAGATCTGTCATTATCATTGAAAGCAAGTCTAAGAAGAGGTAGGTAGATCTGTTATATGTGCACTGTTTTTATGCTTCCCGTTCTTAAGTTTGTTTTTCAGTCTTTTACCTTCGATTTTGTACATCAGCTTCAAACAGTTGAAAATTCTATATTTTTGGTTATTGAACATATATTTCACAGCGGTTTAGATGGTACAATGATTCTCTACACTTGTTTGTTTTGTCACATAAACTGAAATTAGGCAAACTATTAGAATATTAGCAACCAGGAAATGGCACAGCAACTTATGCATATCGCAACCTTTAACTTGTCTTATTAAAGCTTTTATGATAGTCTTTAGTAGAAGGAAATGTTACTGGCTGAATTTGTCTGGCCCCCATGGATAATTTATTTCTAAATGAGCTTAAACTTGATTAAACTTGTCATTCGATTTTATTATAGGCCATTGTTCTCTCTCATTATTAGTCCCCTGGCTACCTTACGTTTTAAGGCTATTCAAATAAGGTTTTGAGATGTAACTCCGTTAGATTCATTGTTTTATTGGTGGAGCACAAAACGATGGAAGCGTAAGCCAATATCCCAAAGATACTCATAGCCTATCAAATGGAGAGAGAATGGAATATAGGCCAAGATTTTAAAAACAGCTAGACAAGATAGTTATGTTCTACATTTTTTAAATATGTTTAGGCTATAGCCTAAGGCCCATGCATCCAACAGAGAGAGAGAAACAATATTTTCTGACTGTGCACTTTGGTAGGATTCTCCGCTTTGTCTGGCCTACATTCCACTCTAGCGTTCTGTAGAAAACATATTTATTGAAATAGGCTACAGCAAATAGAAATATACAAATTACTCGGAATGTCACTTGTGTGCTACGCCGCTGTGCACTGCGAGACTATGTTAAGTTCAAATAGACCATTATCTGTCACATCACAATGTCGTCACCATTGACGAAGGCCATCAATCATCGTCGGTAGACAATGCTATCGGAATATCGCCCAACTCTAGTTCAGAGGGTTACTGGTTCAAGCCCAGGTTGGGGCAAGAAGAGGGAAGGAAGCAATACTGTTACACATGGTTATCTTAACTCCGAATTCATGGGTTGCAGCTCAATCACTCTGTTTCGTTGTTATTGTTATGAAAGTTCTACAGATGCCGCAGCATTGGTGCCCAAAAGTCGAGTGATGCCCAGTCATTTTGAACAGTGGCTAATGACCGTTTAGTCTAAATTCCACTAAATTACACAATAGTGGCCTGGAAATACACTGAACAAAATTATAAAACAGTGTTGTGTTGGTCCCATATTTCATGCGCTGAAATAAGAGATCCCAGAAATGTTCCATACATACATTCCCGTTAGTGAGCATTTCTCCTTTACCAAGATAATACATTCACCTGACAGGTGTGGCATATCAAGAAGTTGATTAAACAGCATGATCATTACACAAGCGTACCTTGAATCCCCAGCAGGACAATAAAAGGCCACTCGAACACAATGCCACAGACTTTGAGGGAGCGTGCAATTGGCATGCTGACTGCAGGAATGTCCACCAGGGCTGTTGCCTGAGAATTTAATGTTAATTTCTCTACCATAAGCCGCTTTCAATGTCGTTTTTGAGAATTTGGCAGACCATGTGTATGGTGTCGTGTGGGTGAGAGGTTTGCTGATGTCAATGTTGTGAACAGAGTGTCCCATGGTGGCGGAGGAGTTATGGCATGGGCAGACATAAGCTACGGACAACGAACACAATTGCATTTTATGGATGGCAATTTGAATGCACAGATATACCGTGACGAGATCCTGAGGCCCATTGTTGTGCCATTCATCCGCCGCCATCACCTCATGTTTTAGCATGATAATGCACAGCCCCATGTAGCAAGGACCTTTACACAATTCCTGGGAACTGAAAATGTCCCTGTTCTTCCATGACCTGCACACTCAGACATGTCACCCATTGAGCATGTTTGGGATGCTCTGGATCAGAGGTCGACCAATTAAATTGGCATGGCAGGTTAGGGCCGATTTCAAGTTTTCATAACAATTGGAAATCTGCATTTTTGGATGCCGATTATGGTCGATTACATTGCAATCCACGAGGAGACTGCATGGCAGGCTGACCACCTGTTACGCGAGTGCAGCAAGGAGCCAAGGTAAGTTGCTAGCTAGAATTAAACTTGTTTTATTTAAAAAAATCAAAAGATAATCACTAGTTTACTTCACATGGTTGATGATATTACTAGTTTAGCTAGCTTGTCCTGCGTTGCATATAATCAATGCGGTGCCTGTTAATTTATCATTGAATCACAGCCTACTTCACCAAATGGGTGATGATTGAACAAAAGCTCATTCACAAAAAAAAAGCACAGTCATTGCATCAATATAATATAACCATAAACATCAATGCATTTCTTAAAATCAATACACAAGTATATATTTTTTAAACCTGCATATTTAGTTAAAATAAATTAATGTCAGCAGGCAATATTAACTAGGGAAATTGTGTCACTTGCGTTCAGTGCAAGCAGAGTCAGGGTATATGCAGCCGTTTGGGCCGCCTGGCTCGTTGCGAACTGTGTGAAGACCATTTCTTCCTAACAAAGACCGTAATTAATTTGCCAGAATTTTACATCATTATGACATAACATTAAAGGTTGTGCAATGTAACAGCAATGTAACAGACTTAGGGTTGCCACCCGTTCGATAAAATACAGAACTGTTCCGTATTTCACTAAAATAATAAATGTTTTGTTTTCGAAATTATCGTTTCCGGGTTTTGACCATATTAATGACCAAAGGTTCGTATTTCTGTGTGTTTATTATATTAGAATTAAGTATGTAATTTGATATTTGATAGAGCAGTTTGACTGAGCGGTGGTAGGCAGCAGCAGGCTCGTAAGCATTCATTCAAACAGCACTTTCCTGCATTTGCCAGCAGCTCTTCGCAATACTTGAAGCACAGCTCCATTTATGACTTCAAGCCTATCAACTCCCGAGATTAGGCTGGCAATACTATAGTGCCTATAAGAACACACAATAGGCAAAGGTATATGAAATACAAATGGTATAGAGAGAAATAGTCCTATAATAACTACAACCCAAAATGTATTAACTACGAATATTGAAGACTCATGTTAAAAGGAACCACAAGCTTTCATATGTCCCTTGCTCATGTTCTGAGCAAGGGACTTAAACGTTAGCTTTTTTACATGGCACATGTACACTTTTACTTTCTTCTCCAACACTGTGTTGTTTGCATTATTTAAACCAAATTGAACATGTTTCATTATTTATTTGAGACCAAATTGATTTTATTTATGTATTATATTAAGTTAAAATAAAAGTGTTCATTCAGTATTGTTGTAATTGTCATTATTACACAGACATAGATACATATATATATATATATATATACAAATTGGCTGATTAATCAGTATCCAATAACCAGCAACTTCACACAGCCATGGAAGAGGATTGGGACAACATTCCACAAGCCACAATCAACAACCTGAATAACTCTATGCGAAGGAGATGTGTCGCGCTGCATGAGGCAAATGGTGGTCACACCAGATACTGACTGTTTTTCTGATCTGTTTCTGTTTTTTAAAGTATATTTGACCAACAGATGTATTCCCAATCACGTGACATCCATAGATTAAGGCCAAATGTTTTTTTTCAATTGACTGATGTCCTGTAGCTCTGTTTCATTTTGATTTATCTTTGAAATTGTTGCATGTTAGTTCAGTATACAATGACATTTCTAAAGTAAGCAGGTGAACAGTGCTTAAGCCAACACATTGGTGTGGCTAGCTTCCGGGTTAAGCGGGCGGGTGTTAAGAAGCACGATTTGGCGGGTCATGTTTCGGAGGACACGTGACTCGTCTGTTGGAAAGTTGTAGCGATGAGACAAGATCGAAATTGAGGAGAAAAAGGGGGGTAAAGTAAAAATATATATAGATATATCTTCATCCTTGTCAATTGACAATGCAATGAGGAAAACGCTTAGTTTGGGAGTCAGTTCTAAAACAAATGTTCATGAAACGTGCAATTCATGAATAGGGCCCACAACTGAATACAACCTATAGCTGGCCAAAATACACTACATGAACAGAAGTATGTGGACACCTGCATGTTGAACATATCATTCCAAAATCATGGGTATTAATAGGAAGTTGGTCCCCCCTTTGCTGCTATAACAGCCTCTATTCTTCTGGGAAGGCTTTCCACTAGGATGTTGGAACATTGCTGCGGGTTCTTGCTTCCATTCAGCCACAAGAGTATTAGTGAGGTCAGGTACGATTAGGTTGGGCGATTAGGCCGGGCTCACAGTCGGCATTCCAATTCATCCCAAAGGTATTCGATAGAATTGAGGTCAGGGCTCTGTACAGGCAAGTCAAGTTCTTCCACACCAATCTTGACAAACCATTTCTGCATGGAACTCGCTTTGTGTACAGGGACATATTTTTAACTTAACACTTATTTTTCTTAAAACTGCATTGTTGGTTAAGGGCTTGTAAGTAAGCATTTCACTGGTAGGTCTACACCTGTTGTGTTTGGCGCATGTGACAAATAAAATTGTATTTGATTGTCATGCTGAAACAGGAAAGGGCCTTCCCCAACCTGTTGCCACAAAGTTGGAAGCACAGAATTGTCTAAAAGGTATGCTGTAGCGTTAACATTTCCCTTCTCTGGATCTAAGGGGCCTAGTCCGAACCATGAAAAACAGCCCCAGATCATTATTCCTTCTCCACCAATCTTTACAGGTGGCACTATGCATTCGTGCAGGTAGCGTTCTCTTGGCATCCTCCAAACCCAGATTAGTCCGTCAGACGGCCAGATGGTGAAGCGTGATTCATCACGCCAGAGAATGCGTTTCCACTGCTTCAGAGTCCAATGGCGGGGAAGCTTCACACCACTCCAGTCGACACTTGGTGATCTTAGGTTTGTGTGCGGCTGCTCGTTCATGGAAACCAAGCTCCCGACGAACATTTCTCGTGCTGACGTTGCTTCCAGAAGCAGTTTGAAACTCTGTACTGAGTGTCGCAACTGAGGACAGATGATTTTTACACGCTACGCGCTTCAGCACTCGACGGTCTCGTTCTGTGAGCTTGTGTGGCCTACCACATTGTGGCCTACCACATTGCGGCTGAGCCGTTGTTGCTCTTAGACGTTTCCACTTCACAATAACAGCACTTACAGTTGACCTGGGCAGCTCTAGCGGGGCAGAAATTTGATGAACTGACTTGTTGGAAAAGTGGCAAGTCACAGAGATCTTCATTAAGGCAATTCTACTGCCAATGTTTGTCTTTGGAGATTGCATGGCTTTGTGCTTTAATTTATACCACTGTCAGCAGCGGATGTGGCTGATATCACCGAATCCACAAATTTGAAGGGGTGTCCATACACTTTGGTATATATAGTGTATCTCCAGAAAGAACCAATTGGAGAGTAGAGACTGACCGATATGGGATTTTTGCGTCTGATACCGATTTTTAGGGAGGCAAAAGTCACTGAATCCCGATATATACACACACACATACATATGTATATATATTTATTATATTTTTTATTTTTGGGGGGCAAAAGTTACTGAATTCCGGGGGTGAAATGAAAAACCAACCTTTTCTTACACAAATTGTGCTCTAAAGGATTAACAGATACTATAAAATATGATTTCTTAACAAAATATTAAAATTAACATTATTTAAGAACATTTTGTGGTTTACAGTATATCCACCAAAAGGAAACTATATCCTCTATAAATACGACAGTAAAACTGGTTTAGTTTACCTTCTTAGGTACAACTTAAAGATGTGTCTATCTATGGCAGTGGATAAGAAGAATGCAAAAGTGTTTGTGCTAAACCGCCACAAGGCTGAAGGCTGAATAAATTAAACTTTCTTTCAAAGTTCATCTGAAACCGCACTGTTCACAAATAAGCATTGAAATGTCAGTAACATGTTGTTCCTAATCTCACCGCTAGGTGTCAGCATTTGTCTTGAGTAGATATACTACAGCACATATGTCAGAGTCAAGGCCCGCGGGCCACATCCGGCCCGCGAGAAGGTTTTTTACGGCCCCTGGGATGATCTTGATTTATTATTAGAACCGGCCCGCAGACCGCAGCAAGCCGGCAGCCCGCAGATCTTTTACACGCACCAATACTACATTTCCCACAATGCAACGGTGACGCACCGAGCAGTAGGCTGCTTCATTTCAATATTTATTGGCACAGCAGTTGTCAGCATCACAGTAAAATTAACTTTCAGATACCCATCAAAAATGGCAAGACGGAAGGTGGACACTGAGAACCGGGGTTTCAAACAAGGTGGGAGTCGGAGTATTTGTTCACGGAGGTAGCTGGAAAACCTGTGTGTCTTCTGTGTGGAGAAAGTGTGGCGGTACTGAAAGAGTATAATCTGAGACGACATTATGAAACGAAACACGCGGACAAAAACAAGAATATGGACATGGAACAAAGGCTACAAAAGGCAGAGGAATTAAAACGAGGCCTCAAATCTCGACAGGCTCTGTTCAAAAAAGCCAAATCACAAGGCCAGGCTGCTGTCAAGGCCAGTTTTATTTTGGCAGAAGAGATCGCTAAATCAGCCCGGCCATTTACGGAGGGGATTTCATCAAAAACTGCATGATTAAAGTTTGTGACGAAGTTTGCCCAGAAAAAAGGCAACTCTTTTTAAATGTGAGTCTGAGCAGAAACACCATTGCCGAGAGAGTAGACCAGTTGTCCATCAATCTAAAAGAGCAGCTTGTGAAAAAGGGAAAAGATTTCATTGCATATTCCTTGGCTGTGGATGAGAGCACCGACATTTCTGACATTGCCCAGTTGTCAATTTTCATCCGCGGAGTGGACTCCAGCCTAAGCGTGACAGAGGAGTTTTTGGCTTTACGTCCTATGCATGGCACAACTACGGGGCATGATTTGTATGAAGAGGTGTCAAGATGTGTAAATGAGATGGAGCTGCCTTGGGAAAAACTCGTGGGTTTGACAACCGACGGAGCACCTGCGATGTGGACACAGGAGCGGACTGGTGGCGAAGATACGGGAAAAGATGCAAGAGGAAAACGCGACAGGTGAGCTGACAGCTTATCATTGTATCATACACCAGGAAGCGTTGTGCGGTAAAGCCTTGAAAATGGAGCATGTAATGAGCATCATCACGCGCACAGTTAACTTTATCAGAGCCAAAGGTTTGAATCACCGCCAGTTCAAGGCATTTCTGACGGAGTTAGAAACGGAGCATGGTGATTTGCCTTATCACACAGAGGTGCGATGGCTAAGCCAGGGAAAGGTGCTTCAAAGATGTTTCGAGCTTCGTGAGGAGATTTGTCTGTTCTTGGACAGCAAAGGGAAAGACACAACACAACTCCGAGACGAAATGTTTCTGTGTGAAATGGCTTTTCTGTGTGACATTACGAGTCATCTGAATGCAATGAACTTGCAGCTGCAGGGTCGGGATCGTGTCATCTCTGATATGTACAGTACAGTGAAGGCATTTAAAACCAAACTGACTCTGTGGGAGACACAGATGCGGAAAGAAAATTTGAGCCACTTTCCCAGCTGCCAGACCATGAAAGAGAAGCTCTCTACCAGTGCGTTCCCGAGCGCACAGTTGGCTGATAAAATAGGTATGCTTGCCGCTGACTTTCGACGCCGATTTGCTGACTTTGAAGCACAAAAAAGCAGGTTGGAACTGCTCGGTAACCCATTTGCTGTTGACGTGGAAAGCTCACCACCAAACCTCCAAATGGAGTTGATTGACCTCCAATGCAATGATGCACTGAGGGCAAAATATGCGGCAGTGGGTGCTGCGGAGTTCGCCCGTTTCCTCCCCGACACAATGCCCCAGCTGCGCATCCAGGCTGCTCAAACGTTGTCTATGTTTGGCAGCACATACCTGTGTGAACAACTGTTTTCTTTGATGAACTTGAACAAAACATCACACAGAAGTCGACTTACTGCTGAACACCTCCACTCAATTCTGAGGATTTCCTCAGCTCAGAGCCTTACCCCGAACATTGATGAACTTGTGGAAAAGATGGGACACCACCAAGTATCACCCTCAACCTCAAACAAGTGAACATTACTGTGCAATCACATATTTAGAGTTTTTACTCAGTTCAAGTTTAAAGTTAAAGTTTAATATTTGTTTTCACTGCATGTTACTTCTCTTTAAACAAAGTGTTGTTTTTGATTAATAGATTTTTGCACTTTATTTTATTGTATTTCAATCCAATTATATTTTAAAAATATTTCAGTTGAGTGGATGATAGAAAATTGCTATTATTGTTTTTTTCTTTGAAGTAAATTTAGCCCACTTTTGCTAAAATAGAAAATATAGGCTACTGATGGTGCCTTGAATACCGGTTTCTTTCATTTAATGTTCATGTTATGGGGATTTTTATATAAAGGAAATTTGTCTTTTGTGTCTGTTGAAAATTAAAGATTACTGACAGAGCCATAAGAAAATATTGCTTTATTTATCTGATCATATTGGAATATATTTGTTAGGTTTTCAGTAGGTTCAATTAGGTTCACTAGACTATATGCGTCATTTAAAAATTTTTCAATGAACATTCGAACAGTCCGGCCCTCGGCTTGTAGCTAAATTTTTTATTTGGCCCTCCGTCCATTTGACTTTGACACCCCTGTACTACAGTGTTTACAATAGTCAAAGGTCATGTAAACAAACACTTTATGGCAACCTCGCAATGAGAGTAAATTATGACAAGCACAAGCTAGCTGTTCATTACAACAATGTTTTCTCACAGAAACCATACGTACATTACATTGCAAAATGGCATGCGCGGATGACTGAAAACGTTTATGCAGGCAAATGCTTGCCCCACTGGTTTTAGTCACACGTTCTAATTTATCTCGCTTGCAAACGTTAGGTACTTATCATGAATGCAAACACATGGCCTTAGTGATGAGGACAAGGCTGCTTGCTTGGTGAAGTGTTCTTCTAATTATTTACTTATTCATATACACTGGCTGTGACAAGCTATTCACCGTCAAACTACCATGCCTACTCTCGCTCACGTTGTGACCTAGGGCTGAATGATGTCAGGCAACCATTGACATTTTCAAAACATTACTGCAAATGAGCAGACATATTTGTTTATTCTATGTATATAATATCGGTGCTTTATCTGTGGAATAAAGACTGATATCATTTTTTTTGTGAAAGGCTAATATCGGCTGATTATATCCGTCAACCGATTTATCAGTCTGGCTCTATTGGAGACTGAATCTCTTGAAACCTTGATGAAGACAGCTTGCTATCGAAACGTTGATAAATAAATGATTGTAATTAGTGTTAAGAAATGATTGCATCAAAGCTACCCGAGTGTGTGGCTTTTCCTTTTCTTTTGAAAGATAGTGAATGTCTAACATCAAACCGTGAGATTGAAATAGCTAGAAAGAAGAATAAAAGACTGATGCAATGAGACAATATACAGTGCATTCGGAAAGTATTCAGGCGCCTTGACTTTTTTCACATTTTGTTATATTTTTATACATTTTGCCCTGTTCTAAAATGTATAAATAAATGTTTTCCCTCATCAATATACACACACAATACCCCATAAAGACAAAGCAAAAACAAATATGAGGGGACTCAGCGGAGGTTCAAACAAGTAAAAAGACAGCGTGGCCTAATTTCTTCAGAGCAGCTAAGAATTCTAGTTAACATTTCAACACAGTATTGACTGAAGCTTTCTAGAGAATGGCATTTAAAAAGCAGCCTCTGAGATCATAAGGAATACGTTTTGTTGCATGAAGAATTTATATCAAGGAATCTGGTAGTTTTTGTCTGTCTAGCTGATAGGGAGTGAGCGGGCGGAGTGGGTCTATTTACAGGACTTTGTTATTGCAGGCACAACATATATACACACGTAGCTTACACATAATAGGGCCGGCATGATACTAGTATAGCAATATTTTTTCCATGGCAAAAATTCAAACATGAAGCAGAACTAAAGTTTTGGTCCTTTCTAAACCTGCTGTATGTAAAATATTGCATGCTATAACTTGAAAAATAAATAAATGTGATATACTAAATAAATAATGTTTGTTTCCAATACTAACGAGTTTTACGATACTGCTATCGTCCTGGTTTTTAAGCAAAACTTAAAACATGAAGTGGAACGAAAACTTTGGTCCTTTCTAAACCTGCTGTAATAAATAAATGTGACTCTGGATGACAGCATAATGTTTGTTTCCAAGATAAGGTCTGTTTTCCTAAAGGAGTAAAATTCGCTTCATGTTTTATTTACTTGCCACGATACTAATGAGTATCGCGATACTGCTATCGTCCTGGCCCTAATACACAACACAGCTGGTGGGAGCTGGAGTCAGTGGTTGGTGTCCATACCTGACATTCCAAGCAGTGGTAAAGTCTGAGTTGAGCAGCAGCAGAGTGCAAGTAATGTCCACCAGAGCTGGAAGAGGGAGAGACAGAGACAGGTTAGCATATCAAGTGATTATTTGAAGTACAACTAAAACGGTCTATAATGCCCCTTTTTCTTGGAAAAATACATTCTGGCTGTCCAAAAGGTTAACAAAAGGACCAGACCAACTGAAAATTTTGACACATCCCCAAAGCTCATATATATGACTAAAACTAGAGCCCGCCCGATAAATCGGTTAACCAATATTATCGGCGATATTAGCCTTTCACATATTCCACAGATGAAGCACCGATATTGTGTACATAGAATTAACAAATATGTCTGCTCATACATGTCACGCTGTATAATGATAGGAGACAGGCGCAGGAATACGTAATTGTTTTTTAAAATTTCTCCACCTAAAATAAAGTACGTCATGAAAACGACGGGGACGAAGACCAAAACAAACACGTGTGTGTGTATATATAAAAACACAGGGATGCAACCCAAACAAAAGAGCGAGGTGTAAACCTCTAAATAATACACAGGACTAGACCCGTAATAACAAGTGCACAATAACACATATTGTGTCTCTGTCTCTCCCAGCTCTGGTGGACATTACTTGCACTCTGCTGCTACTCAACTCAGACTTTACCACTGCTTGGAATGTCAGGTATGGACACCAACCAATAACTCCAGCTTCCACCAGCTGTGTTGTGTATTAGGGCCAGGACGATAGCAGTATCGCGATACTCATTCGTATCGTGGCAAGTAAATAAAACATGAAGCGAATTTTACTTATTTTAGGAAAACAGACCTAATCTTGGAAACAAACAATATGCTGTCATCCAGAGTCACATTTATTTATTACAGCAGGTTTAGAAAGGACCAAAACTTTCGTTCTGCTTCATGTTTTAAGTCTTGCTATGGAAAAAATATTGCAATACTATTATCATCCCGGCCCTATTGTGTGTAAGCTACGTGTGTATATATGTTGTGGCTGCAATAACAAAGTCCTGTAAATTGACCCACTCCGCCCGCTCACTCCCTATCAGCTAGACAGACAAAAACTACCAGATTCCTTGATATAAATTCTTCATGCAACAAAACGTATTCCTTATGATCTCAGAGGTTGCTTTTTAAATGACATTCTCTAGAAAGCTTCAGTCAATACTGTGTTGAAATGTTAACTAGAATTCTTAGCTGCTCTGAAGAAATTAGGCCACGCTGTCTTTTTACTTGTTTGAACCTCCGCTGAGTCCCCTCATATTTGTTTTTGCTTTGTCTTTATGGGGTATTGTGTGTGTATATTGATGAGGGAAAATACTTATTTATACATTTTAGAATAAGGCTGTAATGTAACAAAATGTGAAAAAAGTCAAGGGGCCTGAATACTTTCCGAATGCACTGTATATTGTCTCATTGCATCAGTCTTTTTTATTCTTCTTTCTAGCTATTTCAATCTCACGGTTTGATGTTAGACATTCACTATCTTTCAAAAGAAAAGTAAAAGCGAGCCAGGCCTAATCGCCCAACATCAGTACCTGACCACCTCTTGTTTGTGAACACCTTGCTTTTAATAATGTCCAGCCAAAATCCGACCATAGAAAAAAAGCAAAGATTTCCTGATACCAGCATTTCCTCTTCTTCTACTTCTATTAAGGCACAATACCTTGTTCAGATATTCCCTTTTTCTAAGTTTCTACCATTAGGCTGCATATCCATCTCTGTCACTATAAAAACCGCTCACATCAGGTGAGCGTTTGAGAATGGCGTTCTCCCGTAATAGCATTTTGGAACATTCACGCATATGGCCGAGACAAGTTAACACATTGCTGCACTTGTAATGTGAAGTATTCATAGTTTATCAACTTTTAAGCTAAATGTTGTGGTCTGTTTCATCAGCCTCATCTTTGTATTTAAACATTTTAGTATGGAACCACTGTTGTATGCATTTGATATTTTTCTGCTCTATCATCCCGCAACTGTTCCAATGTGTGTTTTAAATAGCCCCAGACATATATTTTTTTTATCATCCCCCGGATGACGGGACACTAGGGCTGGGTGATATGGACAAAATCTCATATCCCGATATAGATCATTTCATATCACGATATAGCACACTTTCTGTAAATTCAATGAATAAATAGTTTATATAAAATGACCACATGTAAAGACCTATTTCTTATTACATTTTTAATTATACTCAACAAATAAAAGGTACTTACACATATTTGATTATTTCTCCTTTTATTTAGAGCCTTGGTGCAAATTTGCAATTAAGCATGTAACAAAATAATAATGTATAAAATCTAAAAAGGTAAATAAGAAAACACTTCAACTATAGTTGCAAACAAAATAAATATAGGCCTAAAATATATATTTTGGGAGCTTGACTGTTTTGCATGTCAATTTGGCATTAATACCTGTCACATATCAATTTGCATTTGGTACCTTGGGTAGAGTGTTAGCACCAACTCACGAAACCTCCGTTTCTCGACCGTGTAAATTGGGGCCATGTCTTTGCAGATGTAAGTTGTAATCTCCTTCCATGGAGGAGACTTAATCAAGCTAGTCGTCTTGACTACATTCGTGTCTCCTTCTCTCTTGATTCAAAGGTTAAAAAAGTTTTAATAGGAGACCGAATGCGATCGGATCACCATCTAATTGGCCTTCACATAACTCTTATAGATTTTCCACGTGGACGGGAATATTGGAAGTTTACTGGAGGACAACTTATTTTTAACTATTGGATCCTTAAAAAATACAACTTTTAAATTACCCTGCAGTTTACCTATAAAATGGGCTGATGGTGAGTAGACATACTCAGTATTCATATCACAAAAGATATAAATAAGCTCTCCACAATAAATTTCAATAGAAAACGTGTAAAAACAGACTACCTCTCCATGGTTGCAGGATCTTAACACCTGTCTATTTATGGAAAAATTGCCCTGATTAACTCCTTATTCATATATCTGTTTACTCACTTACTTATGGCGCTGCCTACTCTTGCTGATTCATTTTTCAAATCATATGAGCAAAAAATATTTTGCTTTATCTAAACCAGACAAAATAAAACGAGCCTATCTATATAATGAATATGAATTGGGCGGGTTGAGATTATTAAATATAAAAGCACTAAACCTCTTTCTAAAAGCTTCACTCATTCAAAAGTTTTATTTGAACCCTAAATAGTTCTCAAGTAGATTAATAAGAAAAGCTAATCCAATGTTTAAAAAAGGCCGTTTTGCCATGTCTCATTTTCGATTAATTGAAAATTATACTTTTTTCAAAGTATCTGTCTTTTTCAAACAAGCATTGCAGAGCTGGCTACAAGTTCAATTTCATCCCCCTGAAAAGATAGACCAAATATTATGGCTGAACTCAAATGTGCTGGTTGATAAAATACCTGTTTTTATGGGAAAGATGTTTGAAAGGGATATTTTGTTCTTAAATTATATTGTAACGGTAGAGTTATGTCCTTCGTGGCGTTATCAGAATTGTACGGGAAGGTCTGCTCAATCCAAGAGTACAACCAATTGATTACAGCATTACCCCAAAAATGGAGGAGGCGGGTGGCAGTGGGAGGAGGTAGGGAACTGGTCTGTCTGCCCAATACAAAGGATCACAACTGGTGGAGAAATAAAAATAGCATAAATAGGAAAGTATACCAGTTTCATTCGAGGACCAGGATGTTGACAACTGTGCCATACAGATTGCAAAATAGTTGGGAAGAGATTGTTGATGTACCGATTCTATGGTATGGTATGGGTTGATATATAAAACAATGCAAGATTCAAGACTTCATGCTTTTCAGATAAAATTATTATTTAGAATTCTTGGCAACAACAAAATGTTGAATATTTGGGGCATAAAATCATCGAAGCTCTGCAGATTTTATTGTGTGAATACAGAAACAATAGACCACTTATTTTGGTATTGCCCTCAGGTAGCCCGTTTCTGGTCTCAGGTTCAGGAATGGCTGAAAATGCATACCATCGATCTAAAATTGACCCTAGAAATAGTACTGTTAGGAGATCTGGAGAGACCGGTTCACTCAATTACTAATATACTAATACTCTTAGTAAAAGTATTTATCTTGAACACGCAAGCTGTAGATTATATTCAATTAGATAGATTGAAATTGTACGTTAAACATCATAGCATAGTTGAAAGATATGTGTTGCGTAGAAACACGAAGTGGGTGGCCAGCAGAGATAGATGGGATGGGCTGAGGGAAGCTGAGGGCTGGTATGTGGAATTGGAGACAAGTGGGAGAGTTGCTGTGTGAAAGAGAGAATGATGGTCAAAAGATAAAGGGGGGAAAAAAAGTCAAAATAAAGCATAATAAAAGTACATTTGAATGACACTAAGTGGCAGTGTTTTTACAACTAATGCAGGTGTGCCTGAGGCTGATGCTGTGCAGGTGTTTGTACACATGCATATACACACACTCTCGTTCAAATCAACACATACAAGAACACACACATACATGTAATAGTGCCAGACAATGCACGCAAACATAGACAGTTGGCATTGCTGTTATGATTTCAGTTGTTCTTGATGTCCTTTGTTTTAAATGTATTATTTTGTTTGATCTTTTTTGCATTATTTGCTGTTTTCTTCTGTATTTTCCTTTTATCTCTTTAGTTCATTATCTTGGTTGTTGGTGCATTGTGGGGGGTTCTTGGTGGTGGGGAATGGAATTTATTTTATTTTTTCCGGGGGGTGACTGTGGGAGGGGTCTCGAATGGTTGAGGGACAGCTATTGAGGAACTGTGGTGGGATCTTAGAGGGTTCGGGTTTCACAAGATTGTGATCATGAAAACGGAAACTATGACATATTTTATATCACCATCATGCACATGCACCCTCACACATAAGGATGGCTCTGTTGAGGAAAGACTGATACATGTTTGATAGTGTCTTGATGCTGTATTGTTTGTTCTTCATGCTCTAATACTTTAATGTTACCCCTTCCTTGTGTTTTTTTGTAATAAAATAATAATAATGAATAAATAAATCTCCTTCCATCTTCGTTATTCTTTGCCATATGGTGTGCCGCGGGCAAAATCCTCTTGCAACGTCTGAGTCGGGGGTTTGTTTTGAGCACTCGACTGTACTTTTTTGGGTCTCATCCGTAGACTCTCGCCGTATTGTTTCACATGATTCTTGCGTAGGTGGTAAAGGAGGTTAGTGGTGTTTGAGCCTGTTGTCGGGACCGGCCTGTGGCATATTTTGCAGAGGATGGTTTTCTGGTCCTTGTCAGACTTTTCATACCCAAACCACATCCATGCAACCTAAGTAGCCCCTCTTTTAGGTATGAGGTCTGTGTCTCTGTGCTCTGTGTAACGTTCACTCTCCTCCGTGTTTGTTTGTGTTGCAAATTTCCTTCCACACGGCACGCAAAGCATTATCCAATTTATAAAAAATATTTCAGTAAAGAGTGTGATTTGCGACACAATTAAATAAACGATACAGCATAATATGAAACGATAGAAAAACGTCTATCGTCACACAATATTATATCGTCATATCGCCCAGCCCTACAGGACACCCTTAATTTCGAGCCTTGGGGTGTGCGTGTCTCAGTGGACTAAGGAAAATGGATAAAGAATAAATAATTCTTCTTCTTACCTTCCCTGTCCAGCCACTGTTTGCGCTGCCTGTAGAGCAGTAGTTTGTTGTGGACATAGGGTAGCAGGAACTTGACACACCAGCTCTCCACCCCCAACTTGTTCTCTACCAAGACGATGGGGCTACGGTTGTACCTGGCCTCAGGACACAGGATCAGACCTATCTCATCACTAGGAGGGGGAGGGGGGAGGAGAGAGAGAATGTGAACCTGCATGCTCATTGCTCTAACACAACAACTACACAAACACACGTTCTCAGATACCCATGCTCTCTAACATGCATGCTCACACATACATAACCTTTTAACCTCTAGACTCAGCAGAACCCCTGTCTGATGGTGGGCTTTATTCACTGCCTGGCTTATGGAGTAGGGACCCTTGTACTTAGCCTAAATGTCTCTAGTTGAAGGAGCAGGAGCACACTTTAGATGCCCAATACAGCACTGGTCTGGAGTACGGGGCACAAGCCTTGAAGAGAGAAGCCGAGTTTGCACAAGTGCATCTCCAGAGAGTCTACGCCTCACTGAGCACACAACAGAACTGGTTTGCCTCAAACTGCGGTGCGCGCACACACATACAGTGCCCTTTGCAGCAGGGCCATGTTCAGTAAGCAAAATGGATTGGAATGTTTCAGATAGAAATGTCACAAATAGAACTGGAGTGATTCCTTATTCTACATGTCAGAGTGGCATGTTTGCTCTATATTTTTTTTAGATGGATGCCACCAACTGAAAAACCTAGTGGGGAAATTGTTGGTATGGAACCCTGGTGTGTGTATGCACACAGCACAGCATAGCGCTCAGCACAGGTCACTCACATCACCAAAGGGATTGAGCCTATACAAACACTACTAATCAGGCTTAGATGTTATTTTTATTGAAGGATGTTTTGCCCTGTAAAAATGCCTTCAATTTATTAAGTAGAAATGTACTCAGTTCAAATAAGTTCAGACAGGTCTGTGTATGTTCTACTTCTGATAAACTGGAACTGAAATGTGCATCAATTCAATTTTATATGAAAAGTTATATTTTACATTCCATTGTGCCTTGTACTGCGAAGCCTCTTTTGATATCTCTCAAAATAGGCTGGTGGTTATGAGTTGGCTACCAAAACATGGAGATGCAAATGAAAGGGAAAAGATCTGGCCTACTCGGCATCAAGTTGAAGCATTCACACCCTGTTCTTAAATGAGCTACAGAATGTAGGCCAGTTCTAATTTAGAACACTCAGTCGGAGAAGTTTCTAAACAGAATACATCTAGCGGGCTGACACTCTTCTAAGCCCAACAAGGCATTATTTACCATGTTATTATAACAATATATAAAAAATATTACCAAGTAATAAAATGATCATTAATGGATATGATTAGCTAACAACTTGTCATCACCAGAGTAGATCTCCATTGGAATCAAAACAGCAAGTGTGAAACTTGACAGGTTTCTGAGATAAGATGATAGATAAAACATCTATGAATCACAGAGCCAAACTCATCAGTCAACGCTAGGGTGAGGGATGACAACTAAACTCAACAAAAATGTAAATACAACACGCAAAGTGTTGGTCCCATGTTTTATTAGCTGAAATAAAACACCCTAGAAATGTTCCATATGCACAAAAATCTGACAAGTATTTATGTCTGTAATAAAGCTATTTTGTGGGGGAAAACCATTTCCAATTGGGTGGGTCTGGCTCCCAAGTGGGTCGGCCTATGCCCTCCCAGGCCCACCCATGGCTGTGCCCCTGCCCAATCATGTGAAATCCATAGATAACGACCGATTTCATTAATTTCAATTGACTTATTTCCTTGTATGAACTGCAACTCAGTAAAATCTATGAAATTGTTGCATGTTGTGTTTATATTTTTGTTCAGTATAGTAAAGACACATTTTGGATACAAACGTGTCAGACCTTTGCGTACATAGGTAGCCTAGTGGTTAGCGCGTTGGACTTGTAACCGAAAGGTTGCAAAATCGAATCCCTGAGCTGACAAGATACAAATCTGTCGTTCTGCCCCTGAACAAGGCAGTTAACCCATTTGTCCTAGGCCGTCATTAAAAATAAGAATTTGTTCTTAAATGACTTGCCTAGATAGATAAAGGTGTAAAAAAAGATCTGGAAATGTCACTCCCACATAACAGGCTATATATATATAACGTTACATGCGAGAGGAGAGTCGCGAGCCGCAGACTGTTCCAACACTATTTAGCTGGCTATATACTTTCATTTGTGGTCAAAACAAACACTTTCTGATCACGTGATTTATGCATGCCATTCCAGAGCTGGGAATAACAAGGCTGAGTCAACTTTTTCTGCAAATCAAGTAGCTCGCCTTCTTGGCTAATGAATAGTAGCTAGCTACTAAGTGGCAAACGAATTCCGCTGCACAGTCAAAGATATATCCTCTGCAACGTATGGCTAAATGTATGCAAATACACAAACTAGGCGACCCTCTGGGCTCTGCAGATTGCTTTTTATCCTGAATGTTTGCTTGCTTGCTGGACAACAAACTGTGATGGATAGATCGCTAACGTTCGTTAGCTTGCTAATAAAGCAGCAAATGATAGCCATCTCGTTCGAGCATCATGCCATGATTAGTTTGCTGTTATCTTGTAGCTAGCTAATCGTACTCGTTATTTACGATAAATTGGATAATGCTACGTACATATTGGGATTTCTCTTGAAGGCGTTATTGATATCTTTGACAACTCTCTGGACCAAGACATCCTCCTCCTCCGATTCTGCCATTTTTGTGCACTGATGACGTCAATGAAATCTCATGTTCATCCGGGTCATTAAAAATGAACACACTAGGCAAAAATCTTTGATGAACATGTTTAAAACAAGTTTCATCATGGTAACATTGTAGCAACATTTCTTACACCAACTCTGCCACACCAGGGCCGTCACTAGATACCAGACACAAAGTCATAAACCCCGCCTATTTCTACAATGTATCTTCTTAAAATCTGATTTTAAACCTAACCTTAACCACACTGCTAGCCTTACGCCTGACTTTAAACCAAGACCAAAAAGCCACAAAGACCGTTTTGACTTTGTGGCTGTGGTAACTAGTGAAAAACCTGAATGTTGGTACTGTACTCTAAAATCAACTGAGAAAAACATCAGTGATCTTTCGTTCAGAAATCCAGGGCATACCCTAACTTTCATTTATCACTCGTACTGCATACCGACACTTCAAAGAAGGGACTCGGAGCCATCCTTTATCAGCAGCAGGATGGGAAGTTGAGAGTAATCGGGTATGGATCAAGAAAATTAACACCAGCTGAGAGGAACTACAATTTGCACAGCGAAAAGCTTGAGTTCCTTTCTCTAAAATGGGCAGTGTGTGAAAAGTTTAGGGACTACCTATGCTACACCTCGTACTTCACCATTTATACAGATAACAACCCACTAACCTACGTCATGAGCACCGCAAAGCTTAATGCTGTCGGATGAACTGTCAGATGACCGGTTCAACATTAAGTACAGGCCTGGAAAAATAAATATAGATGCGGATACATTGTCTTGTATCTCCATGGACATCAATCAATATGTGACAGAATGCACTGAGGAGCTGTCACAGGACTTTGTGCGTGCAAAGAGGGAAGGGAGCCAAGTGGCCCAGAGGAAGGATGTGGCCTGGATCACTGCCCTCCACATCTCCTCTGTAGACTCCAGATCTGACCGGAAGATGAAAGGGGCAGTTCTGTAACCTGGAGACCGAGTTCTGGTTAGGCACCTCAGTGAGCCGAGAGGGCCCGGGAAGCTAAAATCATACTGGGAAGGAAGGAACAGTTTGCAGACAATCTGGTAGACATAGTTCATTCCGAGGTTGGAGACAGGCATAAAACCAGAACACAGCACCGAAACTTGTTACTACTTGTGAATTACTTACCGGTTGAACCTCCACCACCGCTCCTAAACCAGCACCAAAGAAGTGATCTATGCAGAGAAACAGACAGTCAAGAGTCAGTGATGTGGAAGAACACACTCACAATGGGGACACATCTGACTTGGATGATGAATGGACAGGAGGCTATTGGCTAAGGAACCGTCTGACTGGGACAGAACAATGAACTTCAAACCAGGTATCTGCAAGACCTCCCATGATATAAAGGGATTCAGTCCAAGTACTTATAAGGGAAGAGGACAACCTGCAAATGAGTACCTACCTGATACAGCTCCCGTACCTGTAATGGAAGAACAAAGTCAACCTGAGAACGAACACCTACCTGATCGAAACGAACCAGAGCCAAAGAATGAGCACAAGGAGCATCTCGAACATCTCCCCCCTGTAGTTAATGCACACACAGAGTAGGCGGTAAACCTTCAATGCAATCACACCCTACAGTTAACACGCTTGGACTAATATACAGTGTGCCTTACTTACCAGTATGGGAACACCTTACTACAGTGGTTGTTCCTTTAAAAGTTGCGTCATACAGCAGCACAAATTGCAGTTATTTACTTGTCAGTCATTGTTGCCAATAATGCTAGTTTGACCACCAGAGGGCATTTTTGAGAAGCATTTGACATCTCTTCAATATTGGCTGTATTAGAGAATTGAAAACATTTTCATGTAAGAATATAGTATATGGGATTGATTAAGCTTAATTCGTTTGATTAATATTATGGTGTTTAAAAACCAAGAAAAACTAAACCCTCAGGGTCGGCGCTGTAAAACGTGACGGTCGGTAGTAGGCTACAGTGCGAAAAGCATAACATTTCCACACCCTAATTGTAGCCTAACCAATACCGAAACGGAGATTTAGTGAAAATAAAAATCTAATCGATTTATCAAGACCAGTCCCCATGCTTGTCTCAGAGCAGTGCTGTCTTTTCCCCCTTCCACTTGCCTCTTCCATTAATTTTTAAGAGTATTTTCCAGTAAGCAAGGGTAGTACAGAGGGTAGTGCGTATGGCCCAGTACATCACTGGGGCTAAAATGATTGCCATCCATGACCTCTACACCAGGCGGTGTCTGAGGAAGGCCCTAAAAATTGTCAAAGACCCCAGCCACAGACTGTTCTCTCTACTACTGCATGGCAAGCGGTACCGGAGTGCCAAGTCTAGGACAAAATTGCTTCTCAACACTTTTTACCCCCAAGCCATAAGACTCCTGAACGGGTAGTCAAATGGTTACCCGGACTGTTTGCATTGTGTGCCCCCCACCCAACCCCTCTTTTTACGCTGCTGCTACTCTCTGTTTATCATATATGCATAGTCACTTTAATTATACATTCATGAACATTCTACCTCAATTGGGCTGACCAACCCGTGCTCCCGCACATTGGCTAACCTGGCTATCTGCATTGTGTCCCACCCTCCACCCGCCAATCCCTCTTTTATGCTACTGCTACTCTCTGTTCATCATATATGCATAGTCACTTTAACCATATCAACGTGAACATACTACCTCAATCAGCCTGACTAACCTGTGTCTGTTTGTAGCCTCGCTACTTTTATAGCCTTATAGTCTTTTTACTGTTGACCTAATGCCTTTTTTGCACTATTGGTTAGAGCCTGTAAGTAAGCATTTCACTGTAAGGTCTACACTTGTTGTATTCGGCACACGTGACAAATAAACTTTGATTTGATTTGAAATAGAGGCTTTTTTTCTGTTGTTCTATTAGAACTCCTCCTTGTCTGTCACCGATTTACATACATCGCCCTCATGCGGCAATGTTTGTAACACAGAAAGGGGTCTATATATAAGAAGTCATTCTAAAATCCCATACGGAAAAATGAATTGTGTAAAAATGGTTGCGTGGTAGGTTTTATGGGTATTATGACTCATACTAGGATACTCAATCGAGAGAGAATCTTTGCTACTAGCCTCATGACATGAATATGCATAGCCATCTCGAGATAACTCCGATATAAGTTTTTTTTTCTCAAAGTTGCCGGGATGTCACGTGTAACAGTACACTCGTAACAATTTAAGCATTACGAAACTTCTATTCGATCAAATAAACCTCATATCGGCCATCATTGTAAATAAGAATTAGTTCTTAACTGACTTGCCTAGGTAAATAAAGGTTAAATCAAATAAAATAATAAATGTAGCAAATAATAGGATGACTTCCCACAGTCAAAGTCCTGCAATTTGAGCTAATAGTAAGACGTTAACATTTGTGTAAACTTTACAGAGTTGTGTTCTGTGGGTGTTACTGAGTAGGCTGATCAGGTTTTGTCTAGAAGGGATACCGTTTTTGTCATACACACACTTTCTCACACTCTCTCACCCTTCCACTTCCTCCCTCCCTCCATTCCTCACACCTCTCCTCCTCTCCAACAGGACTCTCGGGGGCCTGGGTGGAGGGAACAGCAAAGGATGCTGCTATTGGCTAAAGGGTACGGAGTATTCTGCCATAGGCATGCTGGCCTGGATGATCATGCTGAGTGACGGTCTCCATAACTTCATTGACGGGCTAGCCATCGGAGCATCATTCACTGCCTCAACGTTCCATGGCATCAGCACCTTTGTGGCTATACTCTGTGAGGAGATCCTCCATGAGCTAGGTGAGTCTACATACAGTTTGAAATCCACAAAAATTAGAGGATATAAGGTTATATATAAACAAACTCAGCTGTCAACTGCGTTTATTGTCAGAAAACTTAACGTGTAAATATTTGGATGAACATAACAAGATTCAACAACTGAGACATAAACTGAACAAGTTCCACAGACATGTGAATAACAGAAATGGAATAATGTGTCACTGAACAAAGGGGGGTTGCGGTCAAAATCAAAAGTAACAGTCAGTATCTGGTGTGGCCACCAGCTGCATTAAGTACTGCAGTGCATCTCCTCCTCATAGACTGCACCAGATTTGCCAGTTCTTGCTTTGAGATGTTACCCCACTCTTCCACCAAGGCACCTGCAAGTTCCAGGACATTTCTGGGGGGAATGGCCCTAGCCCTCCCCTCAGATCCAAGAGGTCCCAGATGTGCTTAATGGGATTGAAATCTTGGCTCTCAGAACACTACCATTCCTGTCTTGCAGGAAATCACGCACAGAACGAGCTGGTGGCATTGTCATGCTGGAGGGTCATGTCGGGATGAGCCTGCAGGAAGGGTACCACTTGAGGGAGGAGGATGTCTCCCCTGTAACGCACAGCGTTGAGATTGCCTGCAATGACAACAAGGTCAGTCCGATAATGCTGTGACACACTGTCCCAGACCATGACGGACCACCACCAAATCGATCCCGCTCCAGAGTACAAGTCCGTCCTGTCTCCCTGTAGCACTGTCTTAGGAATCTCACAATATGGGCATTGCAATTTATTGCCCTGGCCACATCTGCAGTCCTCATGCCTCCTTGCAGCATGCAAGTTCACGAAGATGAGCAGGGACCCTGGGCATCTTTCTGTTGGTGTTTTTCAGAGTCAGTAAAAAGTCCTCTTTAGTGTCCTAAGTTTTCATAACTGTGACCTTAATTTCCTACCGTCTGTAAGCTGTTAGTGACTTAATGACCGTTCCACAGGTGCATGTTCATTAATTGTTCAAGCATGGGAAACTGTATTTAAACCCTTTATAATGAAGATCTGTGAAGTTGTTTGGATTTTTACGAATTATCTTTGAAGGACAGGGTCCTGAAATAGGGATGTTTCTTTTTTTGCAGAGTTTAAATGTATATATATGTATAATATGTATCACACAGTACCATTTCAAAGTTTGGACACACCTACGCATTCAAGGGTTTTTCTTTATTTTACTATTTTCTACATTGTAGAATAATAGTGAAGACATTAAAACTATGAAATAACATATGGAATTATGTAGTAACCAGAAAAGTTTTAAACAAATAAAAAAATATTTTATATTTGAGCTTCTTCAAAGTAGCAACCTTTCCCTTGACAGCTTTGCACACTCTTGGCATTCTCTCAACCAGCTTCATGAATGCGGAATGCATTTAAATTAACAGGTGTGCCATGTTAAAAGTTAATTTGTGGAATTTCTTTCCTTAATGTGTTTGAGGCAAACTGTTGTGTTGTGACAAGGTAGGGGTGGTATACAGAAGAAAGAAAGCCTTATTTGGTAAAAGACCAAGTCCATATTATGGCAAGAACAGCTCAAATAAGACAATTCGGAATCATTCAAGAACTTTGAAAGTTTTTTCAAGTGCAGTCGCAAAAACCATCAAGCGCTATGATGAAACTGGCTCTCATGAGGACCTCCACAGGAAGGGAAGACCCAGAGTTACCTCTGCTGCAGAGGATAAATGAATTGGAGTTACCAGCCTCAGAAATTGCAGCCCAAATAAATGCTTCACAGAGTTTAAGTAACAGACACATCTCAACATCAACTGTTCAGGAGACCACTTGAATCAGGCCTTCATTGTCGAAATGTTGCAAAGAAACCACTACTATAAGACACCAGCAATAAGAAGAGACTAGCTTGGGCCAAGAAACACAAGCAATGTACATTAGACAGGTGGGAATTTGTGCTTTGATCTGATGAGTCCAAATTTGAGATTATTTTGGTTCCAACCGCCGTCTCTTTGTATGACGCAGAGTAGGTGAACGGATGATCTCCACGTGTGGAGGAGGTGCGATGGTGTGGGGTGCTTTGCTGGTGACACTGTCAATGGTTTATTTAGAATTCAAGGCACACTTAACCAGCATGCCTACGACAGCATTCTGCTGCGATACGCTATCCCATCTGGTTTGCGCTTTATAGGGCGATAATTTGTTTTTCAACAGGACAATGACCCAACAAATCAAATCAAATGGATTTATATAGCCCTTCTTTACATCAGCTGATATCTCAAAGTGCTGTACAGAAACCCAGTCTAAAACCCCAAACAGAAAGCAATGCAGGTGTAGAAGTACGGTGGCTAGGAAAGACTCCCTAGAAAGGAAGGAACCTATGAAGAAACCTAGAGAAGAACCAGGCTCTGAGGGGTGGCCAGTCCTCTTCTGGATGTGCTGGGTGGATGCTTTGACAAATGTTGCACAACTCATCGTTCATAATTTGCCTCCTTTATTATGCATGACGTTCGCATATGAAATATTTCTGATGAATCAATGAAGGCCAGAGCGTCTGCTAAATGACTTAAATGTAAATGTAAATGTAAATGGCTAACTTAGCTATCAAGCACAAAGATTCTTCCTCTCTGCTATCCCTCCCAGGGTGTCCATCATTTACGTCACCCAAACGGACATTGAGCTGCGCGTGCGCAATGTGCAATGTAAAAGTGCTTGGGCACTTCCGGCTCGCCTCATTCGCGAAACAGAACAGTGGCTTGGCTCGTAATGGCTTGAAAGAGCCAAACATTATATAAAATAAGAGGTGAGTTTATCTTTATTGACAATTACATATGATGATAAAATAGCTAACATAATTCGATTAGTTTAACTAACGCGTTGTGGTTAATCTTCCTTGCCAGCACTTGTGTGGCTCAGCTGTCTGATTGGCAAGCTGAGAAGCTCATGCTAGCTAACTGTCTGCAATTAGCTGGCTAGTTACGTCTTTCTTTGCCAGTGCCACGTTGATTTGTTGTAGCCACTTCCTAAATTATTAATGCACATTCTGTCATCGGCAAACTACACACCGGTGTTGCCTAGTTAGGTAACATCAATGACTCATACTTAACGGTTGTACCTAGCTTAGCTTAATCGATTTTGATTTAACCCAGCTGTTACCTAAACTGGGAGTCGTCTAATTTAACTAGCAGGTAGGTTAGCTAACTAGTTGGATGTGTGTTCTATCCATTGCATACAGTAAGTTCTCTCTATTAGAAGAATCAACTTGAACTTGAAAGAGTGAAGAGAAACGATGGCGTGTGCAATGATACCTCTTGATGAGCAACAGGTGACAGAGGCTACTGGGCCTCTGGGAAAGGAGCGCACCCTGCCAGCCCTGGTAAGACAGCCAACATTAAAAACCATCTGACACTGCTTCCTCGTGTACATCATGTCCATAGCTGTGGTTGTCACATCACAAACGAACTGCGTTGTGGTATGTTATCTGCATTAGTTAGAGTTTGCTACTGTAAGCTATCATCGAAGTCTGTAAATTCCCTTTGGTTATGTGCCAGTTCATCAGACCTATTTTACTGTCCTAGTTGTTTTCTCATCATATCCCCACTCTAGTATATGTTTCCCTCAACTGTAGAAGTTAATCTATATATCAGTGTGTTTGCCTATGTCTGTCTCTGAACCATTGCCCACTGTCCTTGTGTTGCCATGGCAGCATCCAGACAGGAAGGAGGAGCGGTGTTTTGTGACTTATAAGCCCCCTCCCGAGGACAGCTCCCCTGCTCAGGTGGAGGAGTACCTGGAGCATGGCAAGTTCATCACTGAGGACCTGGACTGGCTGCTGGCCCTGCGACATGACAAGTTCTGGTGCCAGGTCAGTCACTGTGGCTGTCATACACCATATGATGTGGAGACGGGAGGTTTTGACCTAACCAAAAATAACCTAAACCCATTGTGTCCATTATTAAACCCCCCTCCCCCAGGTGGTATTTGATGAGTCATTGCAGAAGTGTCTGGATTCCTACCTACGCCACTCCCCTCGGGGATTAGACCCCTCCTCCTTGCCCTCCTCCCCGGCCGTTGCTGACATGCAGCGCTGCATCCACCGAGCCGTCTTTATGACCTTCCTCAGAATGGCCACGCACAAGGAGTCCAAGGTACCGCTGCTTTCTAGGTATTCTGGGGGTCTGTCTGTTTCTGATAAGGCAATGATGTAGTGTTGTTGAATGGAAAAACTGTCTTATGTACGTCCAGATAACTTGGCTCACATTTAAAGGTCATGTTTAGACTGCGTTAGAGACAAGTTATATTTAACCTCTGTTAGAGGCAAAGAATTTTTGGAACATTAATTATTCTCCGTCCGACTCTTCTATTGAGAGGAGAATTGTCTGACTGAACATAACTGTTATCTCCTGTTTTCTCTCTCAGGAGAGCTTTATAACTCCGACTGTGTTCGGAGAGATCATTTACAACAACTTCCTGTTCGACATTCCCAAGATCCTGGACCTGTGTGTTCTGTTTGGGAAAGGAAACGCCCAGCTGCTCCATAAGATGATAGGTGAGCTCAGCAATGGGCCCTTTCTCAGGTGGAGCACTTTACCTGCTCAAATGGATCTAGAACAGATTTTTTTTTCTCAATTAATGACATCAATGTCTTGTTTATCTTCCAGAAAACATCTTCACCCAGCAGCCGTGTTACTATGGAGACCTGGATGAGGCTGTTCTCTCAGTCCTACAGGTAAGAAGCACAATCATTCAATACACTCCATTTCAAAAAGCTTTCTCCCATTTTGTGCTCTTTGAAAATAATCTAGGTGACACTGAAATTTGACCTCAATTCAAATTTAGTGTCACGGCATTTTAAGACATCTCAGCCTGCAACTTTTAAGGAGTGCACTTTGTAGATAATAGGGTGCCATTTCAGACTTGCCCTTTGTCTCTCCCAAAGGTGTTAGACACTATCCTTGCTAAGTGTGGTCTCCAGTGTGAAGGAGCCACTGCCATCGAGCCTCTGAAGCTCAGCTCATCCGGCCGACCCACCGCCATGACCATGAGTCAACAGGTTATGATAAACATACTGCTGATGCATGACCGACTAGATAGACCACAGTTATAAAGTAAAGTCCACTGCGTGTCAGCTATTGGTGTCTTTAAAACATGCCAGCTGAAGTTTAAAATCTCTTCAATGAGTCATGGGTTTGTTTTAACTGATTGTTGTGACTGGTTGTGAAACCTCTTCCATCTCCTCAATGAGTTGACATTCTCCTAGTACAGGAGTGACTGGTTCTGACTGGTTGTGCCTCCTCTTCCAGGACCTAGTGGATTTGGTGCTGTATCTGTGTGACACCTGTACCACCATCCAGGCCTTCCTGGACATCTTCCCTGCTGCCTGCTCCACCTTTCACTGTCACAGCTTCCTCAACAGGTAGCGTGCTCGCTCGCACACACACCTTCCACTCAGTTTCCTCAACAGTTTGAATTATTTTATTTGATAAACCTATACAGCCAAGAACAATCCGTATTTAGCTCGTTTCCCACCACCACTATTCAACTACACTGTTTCCACGGCAATAATGCATTTGTCAGAATTGATCACTTTTTTTCTTTAACTTTTACCTTCTTATTCTTCTTAGACTAGCCTCATTCTACGAGGTGGCTGTGCCTGACATAGAGAAGGCTGTGAGGAAAAGAAACTTTGACGACGACAGGTGTGTCTCTGTTCATAGACGTGTGCTTTTGCCTGAACATCAGACTGTTAACATGCTTACCCCATGGATATCAGTCTGAAAGAAGTTGCTGTAAAAAAAAAGACTTAGTCTCTACAAATAAAATTATATTTGAGGTTACTTTCCCGGTTGGTTCTTTTGGCGGTAGGGGGTGGAGATGGAGTATCCACAGGAAAGTGTTGTTTACCAAACTTTTTGAAAGTCTGAATATACTGAAAGTCGTCTGAATAACACTATTCTGTGGATATTTTGTCTCAGTTTTCATGCAGCAGAAGGACAAAATGCACCGACAACCGGTAGATCAAGTTTAAATGTAATTTTATTAAACATTCTGGCTTATAAAGACAATGCACACATGGCTGTATATACCATTTAATAGTGTATTACAACCTGATTAATCATGTATGTGTGTGGGGATACTGGGCATGGTTTGCATACACTTAGGTTGGAGTCATTAAAACTCGTTTTTCAACCACCCCACAAATTTCTTGTTAGCAAACTATAGTTTTGGCAAGTAGGCAACATCTACTTTGCATGACACAAGTCATTTTTCCAACAATTGTTTATAGACAGATTATTTAACTGTATCACAATTCCAGTGAGTCAGAAGTTTACATACACTAAGTTGACTGTGCCTTTAAATGGCTTGGAACATTCCAGAAAATGATGTGATGGCTTTAGAAGCTTATGATAGGCTAATTGATGTCATTTGAGTCAACTGGAGGTGTACCTGTGGATGTATTTCAAGGCTTACCTTCAAACTCAGTGCCTCTTTGCTTGACATCATGGCAAAATCAAAAGAAATCAGCCAAGACCTCAGAAAGATAATGGTAGACCTCCACAAGTTTGGTTCATCATTGGAAGCGATTTCCAAACGCCTGAAGGTACCACGTTCATCTGTACAAACAATAGTACGCAAGTATAAACACCATGGGACCACGTAGCCGTCATACTGTTCATCAAGGAAGAAGCCACTGCTCCAAAACCACCATTAAAAAAGCCAGACTACGGTTTGCAACTGCACATGGGGACAAAGATGGTGCTTTTTGGAGGATTGTACTTTTTGGAGAAATGTCCTCTGGTCTGATGATACAAAAGTAGAACTGTTGAGCCATAATGACCATTGTTATGTTTGGAGGAAAAGGGGGAGGCTTGCAAGCCGGCTAACACCATCCCAAACGTGAAGCATGGGAGTGGCAGCATCATGTTGTGGGGGTGCTTTGCTGCAGGAGGGACTGGTGAACTTCACAAAATAGATGGCATCATGAGAAGCAAAATTATGTGGATATATTGACGCGACATCAGTCAGGAAGTTAAAGCGTGGTCGCAAATGGGTCTTCCCAAGCATACTTCCAAAGTTGTGGTAAAATGGCTTAAGGACAACAAAGTCAAGGTATTGGAGTGGCCATCACAAAGCCCTGACCTCAATCCCATAGAACATTTGTGGACAGAACTGAAAAAGCGTGTGCAAGAAAGTAGGCCTACAAACCTGACTCAGTTACACTAGCTTTCTCAGGAGGAATGGGCCAAAATTCACCCAATTTATTGTGGGAAGCTACCCAAAATGTTTGACCCAAGTTAAACAATTTAAAGGCAATGCTACCAAATACTCATTGAGTGTATGTAAACTTCTGACCGACTGGGAATGTGATGCTGAAATAAATCATTCTCTCTACTATTATTTTGACATTTCACATTCTTAAAATAAAGTGGTGAGCCTAACTGGCCTAACACAGGGATTTTTTTTACAATGATTAAATGTCAGGAATTGTGAAAGACTGAGTTTAAATGTATTTGGCTAAGGTGTATGTAAACTTCTGACTTCAACTGAATGTTCTGTGTATGTACTGTGCATGTATGGACCGCGCCTGTTCTTTTTTGTATCCGTGTGTGTGTACGCACTTGTGTGAGTGACTGACCCCTTCCCGTGCCCCCTGCCAGTCTCCAGGAGGACCTGTGGAGGAGGGTGTGTCACGCCCGGAGGAGGATGGTGGAGATGGCACACCTGCTGCTACAACACACCTGCCTACAGCCCATACTAGAGGGGTCAGAATAAAATGCCTTTCTCTTTCTATTCTCTTTTTCATCCTTTCTTTATCCACCTACCAAACCTTCATGCTGGAATGGGGATCCCTAAAATTCAGATTTTCTTTTAGTATGGTGATCATATTTGCTCATAGCCTTCCTGCAGCCTTTGAACATTCTTGTTAATTTGTTTTTAGCTCAGAGAACATTCAGACATTTGTGGAGGAACTCCTGCAGCATTTCACTACTTTCCTACCAGAGAAGAGGTACAGTGCATACTTGTTTGAATCCTGATATGGGAAGAATTTCCTTTTTGAAGGGCCATAAATGTCTTCAATCAATATTTTTGACCATTGCATCCCTGACCTAATTAATACTAGAGTTTTTGTATGATAACTGCTGTTAGGAATGCTTGTGTAACTGATTGGAGGTTGTCCATTGAGGAGATAAAGGATGTTTGTTTATGCCATCCTTGTTGCTGTCTCAGATTCCTATTAGACTACGATGAGCAGTTCCCCATAGCTGATGATATCAGTCTTCTACAGCAGGCCTTTCCTCTCCTGTATCCTTCCTCCACATGGTCTCACACACTCAGACGCATGTTCCTCAATGAGTCCACCAGTCAGCCACTCAGTCTTAGAAACATACACATCCCCCTCATTGGAAGAAACGTATCCATCCATCCAACCTAGAGCAGTGATATTAACATACCTCCACCACCCTTTCCTCCAGCACTGCCTGTTGTCTTTCCTTAACCCTCTCTCCCTGTCAGAGATGAGACTAGGACATCATATCTGCTCCAGGGGGTGGAGGATGCCTGGGACAGCATCGGCCGGAGGAGAACCCAGGACAGACCCCAGCAGACACACTCCTCTGCCGGGCTGACTGGCCAGGGAGTAGAGGTTGGGGCAGGGGCCTGGGGGGGAGAGATGGGGATCAGAGAGCCAGGGGAAGGAGGGGAGACCCCCAGAGGAGCACAGGCCATGCGGGATATGCCCCATAAAGGAGACAACGTGAGTTCTGAATAGGAGATACCAGTTTGGGCAATGGGGTGGGGAGAGCTGTGTTGTAGTTTGTTAGTTAAACCGGCAAAATAATGGGACCATACTTGCGAACATAAGTGACCATTTCAATTTAAACCGTTTCTCTCCGACTCGTAATGAGTATCGGCCAATTCAAATAGTCGATTGACTTGCACGTGACAGAACGCTAAATTGTAGCTGGTCCCATCAGATAACATGGCATATATTAGCTTTATGCTAACCTCACCAGGTGGCAGTGATTATATCTTGGAACATATTCTTCATCAGCCTATCAAAGATCTTAGACTTTATATGCGCCAACCAATGGCATTTCTTAAAATAGGTCGACCCTGACCACGGGGTATATTTTAAACCTACAAATTAAAGGTTTACTTTTATGTTGGTCTGTAACAAAATGTTGTGTGCCAATATTGCATTGACGCATCCTTAACTAGGCTCCTAGCATATGAGAAAATGTCAAGTTTTTGTGCTTTTATGGAAAAAAGATAAATGAGGTCCTTACAACATCTACGTTGATTTATTTTCTGTATTTATTTCAACTTTATTTAATTAGGCAAGTCACTTAAGAACAAATTACATTGACTGCCTACCCCGGCCAAACCCTGGGCCAATTGCGCGAGACGCCCGATGGGACTCCCAATCACAGCCGGTTGTGATACAGCCTGGAATCGAACCAGGGTATGTAGTGACACCCCTAGCACTAAGATGCAGAGCCTTAGACTGCTGCGCCACTCATACAGCGTAAAAAAATTAAAAAAATAAGAGCCATATGCATTTGCCAAATAGCAGTCATGTAGGCTACCATTATCACCATCGCTTCTAAGCGGTTCTCTCAAAATACAATTCATAATTTGACCAAATGTTTAGGAAAAGGTCATTTCATGTAATCTGTGAAGGAAGAAACCACCTGGGAAAAAGTGGTAATCAAGTGAGGTACAAAACAGATTTTCACAAAGTCAAATTAGTGAATTCTGCCACGATGCTCATATCTAAACCAAAGTAGATTGTTTGAAGATTAAAAAAAAAAGTTTTACAAAGTGCATCCTTGAAAGCTATGTTGGTTAATATAGTAATGTGTTTTCCTTGGGGTAAGTTGAACCGATGGCCACCATGCCCAATACAAATGATGACTACATTTTTTAAATTTTATGCATAGTATTTTTGCAATGTGCATATGAATGTTTGTTACAGAGCAGACATCATCATGTAGAAATGGAAAACCAGGTTATTGAGAGAGCAGCTAAGGAAGTGAGAGAAGGGAAGAAGTCTATTTCAGCAAGTGATGAACATCCCAGACAACTGGTCAAGAAATACATTTAGCAGATACACTACATGATCAAATTATGTGGACACCTGCTTGTCAAACATCTCATTCCAAAATCATGGGCATTAATATGGCATTGGTGCCACCTTTGCTGCTATAACAGCCTCCACTCTTCTGAGCAGGCTTTTTACTAGATGTTGGAACGTTGCTGCGGGGGCTTGCTTCGGTTCAGCCACAAAAGCATTAGAGAGGTCGGGCACTAATGTTGGGTGATTAGGCCTCAGCTTTCCAATACATCCCAAAGGTGTGCTTGTGTGGCCTACCACTTCGCGGCTGATTTTGCCATTTCACAATAGCAGTTGCTCTCGCTTGGCTCAAAATTTGACAAACTGACTTGTTGGAAAGGTGGCATCATATGATGGTGCCATGTTGAAAGTCACTGAGCTCTTCAGTAAGGCCATTTTACTGAAAATGTTTGTCTATGGAGATAGCATGGCTGTGTGCTCAATTTTATATAACTGTCAGCAATGGGTGTGGCGAAAATATCCGAATCCACTAATTTGAATAATTAAGTTAATGTTGCATGTATCTCGTTATTCTATGTGTACTTTCTAGAAATTCTTCCAATATCGAAACACTGTTTTAGTGCACTTTAACTATGGGTTTGAGACCCCCTCGCATTAAGCTTTCTTGTTGAGGAAAAAATAGGATTCAAAACGCATGTATTGAAGTGGATTAATATAATCATGAATGGCCTATAAAACATTGCAGGCCTACGTAAGTGAAGCCTACATAATAATTTAACCGACTAATGATAGCCTGCACCACGGGTAGGCAACCCTGTTTCTGGAGTGCTGCAGGTACTGCAGGATTTTGTTCCAACTAGGCACCACTCAAGACTAACTTGAAGGTTGATCAGTGATTGCCTAAAATCAACACATCTGGTCTTTCAGATGGGTTAAATCAAATACATGAAGTTCCTGCGCCATTCCAGGACCAGGGTTGCCCACACTGTCTCCTCGCCAGGAGAGGGCGTAATCGCTCTATGGGTGGCTCACCGGCCAGTTGTTCATGAATTGAGGTGTACCATTCAAAGTCCCATATGCATTAGTAGGTTGTAGCATAAGGAGGACACTATCTGATGTTAACGAATGTAAACTATAGCTTGATTGGAGTTGCTATAGTAGCATACAGAAAATGCTAATCATAGTTAGATATAAAAAATTAAAAAAACACAGCCAAGTGTCCTCTGTTGATTCGAGTCCTCTGGACTCGGGATAATAAAAATAATTTAAAAAACAATACCGCCATCTGTAGGATGATAATGAGAGTGCAACCTACACAGCTTATTAGGTACCCCCATAGAGTGTTGGGTCGGAACCCCCTTTGCCTTCAGAGCATCCTTAATTATTTGGGGCATGGATTCTACATGTCAGAAACATTCCACAGGGATGTTGGTCCATGGTGACACAATGGCATCACGCAGTTGCTGCAGATTGGATGGTGGTACACCACCGCCACCAGCCTGTGCCATTGACACGAGGCATGGTGGGACTCATGCTGCTTACGCCAAACCCTGACTCTGCCGTCAGCATAACGCAACAGGAACTGGGATTCGCTGGACCAGGCAACGTTTTTACACTTCTCAATTGTCCAGTGTTGATTGCGTGCCCCTGAAGCCACTTCTTCTTGGTTTTAACTGATAGGAGTGGAACCCGGTGTGGTCACCTGCTACAGTAGCCCATCTGTGACAAGGTTCGACGAGTTATGCGTTCCGAGATGCTGTTCTACACCACTGTTGTACTGCACCGTTATTTGCCCGCCTGTTAGCTTGCACAGTTCTTGCCATTCTCTTTCGACCTCTTTCATCAACAAGCTGTTTGTTGCACCACTCTCAGAAACCCTAGACGCTGTCGTGCGTGAAAAGCCCAGGAGGGCAGTCATTTCTGAGACACTGGATCCGGTGTGCCTGGCACCAACAATCATACCTCGTTCAAAGTCAATTAAGTCACTCGTTTTGCTCATTCTAACGTTAAATCTAACAGTAACTGAAAGCCTCAATGCCTGCCTGCTTTATATTGCAAGCCACGGCCACATGACTCACTGCCTGTAGGAGCGATACATTTTCTTAAACTGGGTGGTGTACCTAATAAACTGGCCAGTGAGTGTATAATCCTACTGTACACTTTAATACTCATCCTCCTCGAGTCAAGTAATGCATATGTGACAAAGCAGATGATTAAAAATGCATATAAAACGTTTTAGGCCTACATTTAGGTGTACACCTCCATGTAATAAAGCCTACGGGGCGGCAGGGTAGCCTAGTGGTTAGAGCGTTGGACTAGTAACCGGAAGGTTGCAAGTTCAAACCCCCGAGCTGACATGGTACAAATCTGTCGTTCTGCCCCCGAACAGGCAGTTAACCCACTGTTCCTAGGCCGTCATTGAAAATAAGAATTTGTTCTTAACTGACTTGCCTGGTTAAATAAAGGTAAAATAAAAAATAAATAAATATGCTATATGATTATTAGTGTTTGTGTGCAAGGCTGAAGAGAGAGCTCCTTAATAATAAATGCAATCTTAATTTTCAAGCTGTTTGCTACGTCCCTTTTCAACACACTAACACAATACATGTGAATCTACATTTCAAATGTGAGGACTCGTGAGATTGGAACTCATGCCACAATCTGCAACGATTATGTGGACTGGGCACTTTACACAGAGCGCAATTTGACCAGTTAGTCAAATATAGTTGCTTTGATGATCAGGACATGCTGTTGTGGGTATGTTAAGGACGCTTCCGTGAGCAAGTTTTTGGAACTCGTCCAACTACATCAACGATTTTAATTGGCTGATGCAGAACTTGTTCCAGGATATAATCACTGCCACCTGGTGTGGCTAGTTTAGGGCTAATGTGTGCGATGTTATCTGATGGGACCAGCTACAATTTAGTGTTCTCTCACATGCAAGTAAATCAACTATTTTAATTGGCTGATACGCAACTACATTTAAATGGTTGCTTATGTTTGCAAGTATGACCTCCAGATTTGTAATTTTAGCAGGCAAAATAATACACAAATATAACCAAATCATTATGAGAGCTTACCTATCCTATATGAGACCATACACAGTAGATTCAGTCCGGTGTAGATGCTGTTGTAATAGTGTGTGTCCGTGTCTAATATGTGTTATGTTATCCAGGGTGCTGCGTGTACGATCAGTGCGGGGGAGCTGGAGTCTCTGTTAACCCACATCAGAGACCTGCTACCAGACCTGGGAGAGGGATTTCTACTGGCCTGTCTCCACCAGTACAACTATAGCTCTGAATTGGTCATTAACTACATCCTAGAGGACAGACTACACCCTGATCTGGACAAACTGGATAGAGCCATGCCCAGGTAGGGAGATGGGTGTGTGTGTTGGTCTGTGTGTAGACAAACAAAGATACACAAGTTTGAGTCGTGCTGCGCTGGCCTGGTTACGCATCCACCATAGTTGTGGGAACTGTGCAAAATGACAGCCAGCACCGGTTGAGTAGTCTGAAAAAGGTATTAATGGTGATGTTCGCCTCTCTCTCCAGGCCGGTAAAGGAGGAGCTTCCTCCTGTACTCAGCACCAGGTCCAACGTGTTTGACGATGATGAGTTTGATGTCTTCAACAGAGACCAGGTGGACATGACTCGCGTCTGGAAGGGCCGGAGGTGAGAAACTATCGACTATTTAATTGTGGCCAAGATGATGACTCGGTCACAGACCATTTCCTGTCCTCTCTTGTCACGCCAAACCACACCCAAAATGTAAAAAATCCCAAGTAATTTTTAGATAAATACCAGGTCAATAGTGAACTGTACAATAAAGCCTGACCTCTATCTTTGTGTGATCTATAATCTCTGTATATCTGTCTGTGTTGTTTCCCATCAGGAAAGGAGAAAGTGTGCGGGACCTGCTTAATGACAAGCAGCACATAGCAGAGCAGAAGGAACGCTACCTGACCTATGAGACTGTGGTGGATGAGGTCATCGTGACTCCCAGCGAATCAGGAGCCATCGACAATCTGAACGATTATGATGATGAGTATGATGACACATATGACATCAACCAAGTAGGAGCCAATGATCTGGACGGAGACTCCAACCTGCTCAACCGCAGGTAACATACACACCTGTTTACTAATTAAGATTTTAGCTAGTCGTTATGCTGATTTAGACTAGAGCCTCCCATCTGAGTTTGGTTGCTCAGTCTCAAGGTTTCTTCCCTCTTACCAAGGTGCTACTGCTTGCCTTTGAGATCGAGCTCTGGTTAATGAAAACACTTTGACAACTCTTGTACCACATTTATGTAAAAAGGGCTTTATGAATACTCTTTATTAATTCACACATCCTCTCTCTCCCTTCCACAGGCCGTTCACCATCCCTCAGGTCCTACGGCAGGGAGGCAGACCACAGATGCAGGAGGAGAACATAGAGGAGGAAGAGGACGAGAAGGTAGGTTGTATAGAAATGGATTGTACTGTATAGAACAGTGGTCACCGACCGGTCGATCTTCAAAGCATTCCTAGTCGAGCACCAAACATTTCTGTAGAAAAGCCTGCGATAAAGGCTTGCGCTCCTTCATTTTGTATTCGTGTTGTGGTGTTGGTAGTAGGTGAACTTGATTCAGAAGCCCTGCGCACTGGGTTGGCAAAGTGTTCCTATTTTGAACCATTTAATTTGTCTGAAAAGACAAACTCCACCTACCTGGCGGACTGGGAGATCTGGAAGCATACAGCTTCCACGACCCCAGCAAACATTTAAAACAATGCCCAGAGAGACTGTCAAAGAACACAGCAAAGAGCTGCTATTTGTTTTGAGTTGGTTCATGTCTTATGTTTTTATTCAGCACTGTCAACACTGTTTTTATTTAACACTATTACAAAACATAAAACAAGCTTATCCCTACTTCCACTTGCACCGCAATGAATGAGTAGCCAAGTGTATCGATTAGCCCTGTGTTTTTATTATTTATTAGCAGCTCGTCATGTCTTTTTTTAATATTGAGAAGAGTTTCACTTTCTCTGGTCATAGAAAAAACATGAATTTATGCATGAGGCAGATGCGGTTTCAAGTTTCGGACAGTCTTCCACCTGATGGCATCTCTCTCGTCAATCTTACCGGAAGAAAGGAAGGAGAGAGCAGGGACTGTGAAAGGCAGACCCTATGCTGCTTTCTCCCTTCCTCCGCTGAGACTAATGCCAAAACTAAAACAACTGGAAACTCTGAAATCTCAGACTTCTGACTTCAGTGCTGGGAACTTAATTTATAAATAAATAAATAATAATAATAATAATACATGATTATAGTAAAAAGATCAGACTGGGAAAAAATTCAAATAATCTGAGCGGTAGAGCTTCAATTCTGTGTAATTATTATTACTTGATTAAACTAATCATGTAACATTAATTAAGAAGTTGGGGCACCACGGGAAAATGTTGAACTATTTCCAGATATTTTCAAAGCTTATCGATTAGTCACGTATTAATATATTATTACCTCATCAGTCATTCTGAACGTCGTAATTCCTTGTAGTCTGCACGAACACTACTTTATTGATGAATCAGCGATACACAAATTGGCTCAATTATTTATTTACTAACTAATTAAACAATTACACTAACATTATACAGTAAATAGTCTCTAGAATACTATCAAAACAGGACATTTTGGTTATAACACTGTGGGGAATTCAGAGGGGGGGGCAAGGAGTCAACTCTATTGGACATTGAGAAGCTTCGCTCACGAAAATACAAAATCTTAAGCACTCTGATAGCTGTTCATTTGGAGAAAAAAAGAGAATGCAATTTATATATTTATGATTGAGCTGTCCTTGAACGTCAATCCTTTGGTCACGGAGATGTTGGGTGTATGACTCTGGTTTGGCCACCAGAGATCACCATGTCCTTAGGTAGAGCTCCTGGTCGTGCTGGTGGTATGAATGGATACCTTGAAGTACCCTGTACAGTAGTTCTCAATTGATCTTGTTAGAATTGCTTCAGAGGTTGTCGGTGTTCTCATCCCTAGGCTACGTACAAACTATTTTTTTATATAACTATTTTCTCATTTAGAAGACTACAATCTTTTTTCTGTCTTTTCAAAAGTATTCTGACACTTAATCATTAATTTTATACAAATTCAGATGCACACCTCATAATTGAGAAGTGTAGACAGAGGTACCGTTATGTGGTTCTACCATCTTTCATGATGTCACAACATTAAAAAGAACTCTCGTGTTGAATTTGTTTTGGTCTCCACTGACCATTTCCACATTCTCAAAAATTGAAATATTGTTTAATTCTCCAATTTGGGGAGGTAGTAGAACAAAGGACCTTCTGCCAAAATTCATAATGTCTTTCCCTCCATAATGCTTGGCAAGGGAAGGTATTTACAACCATCATAAAACTGGCCAACGGCCCCAGGAGAGGGCACCCCGATCTCCATTTCAGGACTGACAACTTGTATAGAACAATGCTGGTTCACACGAACCGCTATGGACTTCTCTGTGATGTGTAAGTTAATAGCAATACCTGCCACTTTCTTCAAATACCACCCTTGATTCCTGTTCTTTATTATTCTGTTCTTTATTATTCTAACTATACGGCTGCTTGCCTTATTATGATCAACAATATGGGCATGGTAAGTGTTATCTATTTATTGTATGGCGCTGTTTAAAATCTTGCCCACAAGATGACTAGCTACCTATGGCTGTCTATGTACCATGCCTTGATATCCAGATGATTTATATTAGGTTTGACAAAGTTGAACCAGTGGCTATGCTGTAGTGTTATTCTTATATCTAGGTTAAGCTGTTTAGATGGATTAGTATGTGTTGTATCATTAACCCTTCACATGGTTTGTGTCCTCAGGAAGACGCAGTGAAGAGAGACCAGTTTGTTCAGGACCCAGCTCTGCTGAGAGAGAGGGCAGAGGCCAGGAGAGCTACCATGCAACACAGGAAGGGGTACGGAGACACACACTAAGTTCTGCTACATGTCTTACAATGTAAGACATCCTAAATTGAGGTTAGCTTATGAGAAATGTGTGCATTTCCCATTTGAATCCCTCTCTCCTCCTAGGTACCGTCCGGAGCCTGCCAGAGAGAGAGACGTGGTGGGTAAACCTAAAGGCCAGGGCCAGTCAACAGAGACCCTTCTGGACCGACGCAAGAAGGAGGCCCACAAGAGCAGGGGAGCCAACCACAACCGCAGGGCCATGTCCGACCGCAAGAGGAACAAAGGAATGATCCCCTCCTGATAGGTGTTGCCATGGAGACCAACTGACCTAGCGGACGGTGCGTACAAGACGGGACGACGTGGAAAGGAAGGAGAGAGAAAGATAATCTGGGCTCAAAGGTCATGAGCCCTGATTGATGTCCCCTCCCAGAGTCCTCATCAGTCAGATTCTTTCTACCGGGATTCACCGACCAGGCCATTTTTATAGGCCTTTTTCTGTTCTCTTTTAGCAAAGACATTCTAGTTTTCCATTTTCTATTGCAAAGGGACACCAATGATTAGTTCCATAACAGAACTTTGGTTGCCAAGTGGCCTGTTGGTGGAATGTTTAGACACATTTGAATGGTTTAGTCCAATATTGTAGATTGATTCAGTTAAACCAAAGTGCTGACTGAATGACAAGAGATTTATTTTTGCCATGTAACAAATCCATTTATTAAGATTTGGAGTGATGGAATCATTAGCTTTGACATGGTCATCAAATGAACAAGGAACATATGAGTAAAATGAGAGCGAGGAGACTCCAATAGGACGAGAGAACCAGTGCGACCGGCCTGACTGTCAGACTGAAACCACTGTCTGCTGGATCTAGAAGAACAATGAATGTCAGTTAAATACAGGACTAGACATCAAAATGACAGGCAGGGCAGGACCAGGGGTGGCAGCATGTGTGTGCAATGTCTGAAAGAAGTGAGTGTCTGTGGTAGTTAATATCTCCTCACCCAGCCAATCCCCCCACTCACCATGGTTCAGCCTCGACCCAAAAAGTGAGCTGCTATAACAACAGTCGTGTGTGTGTGTGTGTGTGTGTTTGGAAGTGCAGCCTAAGAGGCCAAATGTCCCTCAGACAGACATTGAACAGCTTCTAGAGGCTTCTGACTCGCCATGCACAACTACGTTATAACAAGAGAATCCTATAGAAAGATCTATAAGAGCATTTTTGTACAACAAAAAAAATACAATTAGCTTTTTGAAGTTCTCTTTCAAAATAATAAATACATTTAATACTGTGGTTAGAGCTTTTCCAATGGAGTATTTCTGTGGGAACTGGGCGTTGACTTTAAAATGTTCTAGTGGCAACATAATACCATAGGATGGTGAAAGATGGAAACTGCAGCTATATTTCTCTAGTGATTAGCTGATGTGAATACTCTAGGTGTTGCTAGATTTTTAAAAATATAATTTATTTAACCTTTTATTTAATTAGGCAAGTCAGTTAAGAAAAATTCTTATTTACAATGACAGCCTGTGGGATGTGGTTGAGTGAAAGTGGTTGATACAAGTGACTCCATTTGACCTTTCCATACTATACACATTGGTTAGCCAAGGTCAAGTCTGTTTCAGTTCTACAAGGTCACTGGTTTATAATAAAATAATTGAAGGACTACAAAGGATTAATATAACATAAGTAATGTCAAGTAGTACACTAAGTGCGGCTGTGTTTGTAACATGCTGTCTCTGTACAGCTACTCTGGTTCTGGTATTTACCTCACAGAGCCGTCTCTCTACAGAGTTTAACAAATGTAGGGGTAACAATTTAATTGTTACCCCTACATAATTAATCCCTGCCCTTATTCATATTAATTCAGAATTAACAAACTTTGAAATTGGACTCAGAGTACACAATCGTCTGGATGAAATTAGTCCATCTACACAAATTTAAATTAACTTTTGAGATTATACTGACCCTGTGATATGGTGGAATATGGGCCCCACATGACCAGATGCGTTTTGATGCCAGTTAGCAACACACTGTTATCCATGCTTTGTACCATATTGCATTTAACATCCATGCAAATATACCTAGCTATATCTTATTTTTGTACATTAAAATGCTTGGACTTAATTCATTTCTCTGTAAAGAACATACATGGAATTCCACCAGATTCACAGAACATTAGAATGCCCTTCTAGAATTCTCCACATGTATAGACACTTTCAACATGAGGCACCAGTACTCTATCACACATACAACGAGAGAGAGAGGTGGGTGGGAGAGAATAGAGTAACGTCATTGTACAGTATGTTATCCCAGGACGAAAGTACTGTTTGTTTCAACACCGGTACGGTAACATTTGTTTTACAGTACCACATAAGTGAAGCTGCTTCAGGATTGGCTGTCCACAAAAGGTCAGAAGTCAACATTGTCCAATAAGAAGGCCAGCTGCTGGGAGAAGCTCCCCTGACCACAATCCAGTGCAGGAGGAAGAGGTGAGGTCTGGAACTGCTACTGAAAACAAGTCACGACAGACTACAAGACTTCAAGATCCCAATGTTCTGGGCCCAGCTTTTCAGAAGTTATCTGATCGGATTCCGGAATCGGACAGGATTCAAAATTATTACAAAAGTGTAACTGAAAAATGTGATTATGATCCCCCGGATAAGGATTTGGTAATCCAATCTGACCTTTAATCATGTCATTTTTTAAATCATGCCAAAACTCTAAAAGATACTGATTAGGATAGTTTTGATGCCAAAAACGGGGATTATCTTGATCCCCCCATTCATGTAGTTCACTCATCTCTGTTACCCTATGACAGTGTAGAAGTGGTACCACAATTTGTCCAGTAGATGGCAAGATTTAGGCCTGTTCAAAACACTGAAAATCCAAATTCTGTGATCTTGATATTGTGTTATCTGGATCAGAATGATCCTGATTTTTTTCTGAAAACTGGCTCAAAAACAGCCAGATTGATCTGAACCTGGATAGCAAAAATGGGGATTACAGAATCGAAATTCTGATACAGATTAAAAGTTTTTAAAAACTGGGCCCTGGTCAGTGGGGTGAGGAGTTGGGCCAAGGCTACCATTAGCTGTCTCTACAGAGGTTACCTGTGGATGGAAGGGAAAGATGACAGTCAAAGGGGATAGCTGATTAACCCGGGTACCAAATACAATCACCAACGCTACATTAGATTTCAAATGTGTTGATTCCATATGGCAAATAAAGTTGCACTTAAGTGTACAGGCAAGTAGAGATCTAACTAAGTATGCTGTGTTTACACAGGGGGCAGGTCTATAACTTACTGAGTATGCTGCGTTTACACAGAGGACAGGTGTGCTGCAGGAGCAACCACTGATCCACACAGTCCCTGTGGAACTCATGGAGGCAGGGCAGCACGCGAAGACACTGCAACACACAGTCACACACCACCAGGTGAGTTAGCATACTACTAACACTCTTGTGTCTAAAAGTAGAATTTACAGAATTTCTATGTGTTATACATCTTACTTTCTATGTAACATATTACATGTTTGTGTGTGTTTCTGAGTAGTTCCAGAGGAGGATACTACAAAGCAGGATCAACGCATTAACGGCAGCTAACAAAAAAAAAAGAGCCTGAAATAACTTGATTTTCTGGTTCATTAATGCTGGAATCACTAAAGCAGTAATTTGGACTGCTAATATTTAAAAAAAATATGCCCCCCTTCATCTTTGACTTTTCCTAAATAAGTCTTTAAAACACACTGTCGCTGTTAGAATCTTAATATCACAAACAAAAATGTAAAAATGATACATATCAGTCCATCGAATCCAAACAGTCTTATCAGTCTACTCTGGCCTATTTGGAGTACACAGTGAGGGCGTGCACATTTTACAATGGCAAGAAGACCAAGATGAATAGATGCACATGCTGCGTTAGCGTTACTACAGTGTCACTACAATCTGAATGAAATCGACACAGAAATGACATCTCTGATGATTATTCTTCCTGATTCTGAGCCTCAGCCTAAACCTCCAAGGCCTAAGTGCAAAAAAAGCCAGACCGGTGCGCACTGAGCAGGTGCCCGCACCACCAACAAATTAAAATGGTGAGACAGGAGAGAGGAAGGGACAGCACCGCTTGGATAGAACAAGCAGGTGACAATGCTATGGGGCGATTATCAGCACATAATGTCATCACAAAGAAGCAGGCCCTACATCTCAAGCAAAAAAACAGCATAGGCAACACACTCACCAGCTGACAATTGACTATTTTTGACTGCTGTCATATCGACACATTAATTATAATGCAATTATTGCTTTTGTGCCGACTTTCGCTATTTATCAAGAACACTGCTCTTATAATGATGTTTAGGATACTGACTGTGCGTCTTGCTGACCGTGAGTCTTGGACGTTGGGGTATTTATTTTATTTTGACGTAATAAAAATAAGCTGTTACCGCATTCCAACACAAGCTTTCCGTTTCATAGTTGTAACTAAGGCACTCCACGAATAAAATAGATTTTACACTTGAATTTGTGTTTTTTTGTTTTTACATATAGCCTACAGTAACAAAATAATGAAAATGCAACTTTATTATTTTACATTTTAATAAAATGGTAATCTAATGTTACCTAAGACCTTCATAAACACAACCAAATTATTATTTTTGCGATAGTATATATGAAATGTATTAATTACACTGTTAGAATGTTGCAGTAAAAATGACTGCTCATTAACTTGAAAGGTGGGGTCCCTCGAGGCCCATCTGTTCTAGTGTTAAGATAATCTTATATATGAGATTTTTGTTGTCGAGTCAATTTGACCATGCCCAAGTCAAGCTTAGCAGTAAAAAACAACAATGCTATTTAAGAATATTTAGACAAGTTAGCTGGTTAACTCTTTGATCCTGCTTTGTAGTATAACATTCAGGAGTCAGTCAGTCTGACCTGGTTGTTGTTGAACTGTTCCAGACAGACAGCACAGTTGTCTGTCTCTAGCTGCGCTGGGTCACACCACGGTTTGGGCTGCCGGTACATCCTGGTCTTCAGGGAAGACAGTCTCTTCAGGATGTCCTGTTTTGGTAACTGTAGGAATGATTAAGTCATGAATATTATGGTGGATGTTTCTACATTATTAATTTTAAAGCATCTCATTGAAATACTGTCGTTCAGTGTCTATTTACTTAAATTTGTTCTAGATTAGTGTGTCTGCTAATTGCTGAATGATTAAAAGAGGAAAATGGTTCAACTCTACCTCCAGGTCGTCATTGAGTTGGTTGTCCTGGTACTGCCATCGAGCCTGAACTATGACCCCTGTACAGAGGATCAGAGCCACCAGTAGGACCGTGTTCCACAGCTGATGCAGGTACTTCTGGAGGACAACACATAACAGGACCGAGCACGAATGTTAACCTACCTCTAAATCATTTGTTTACGTTTGTCACACAACAGAGATATAGGAAAAAGCAATGAGTTGCACGGATCAGTGATTTGTTAGATCTAGCCTGTGAGGAGTTGTAGCGTAAAATTCAGATTATCTTTGGTTGCAATGTCATTTATTATTTATTTTGTTGTCCCTATTCATCTGAATGTATGCCATGGTGTTCACACCTGGACCTGCGAGTTGGTCTCTCCGGTGCAGATGACCCCCTGCCACTCTCCATACAGACCGCCTCTGGAGAGACCGCACGTGGACCACAACGTCAGGGTGGCCCCCTACAATACCACCGGAGAGGAGGTTTTACACACATCCAAAGTAATAACATGAGCTGGACAGTAGAGTGATACAATGCATAGAAAACTGGAAATGTCCACGGACTATTTTGCTGTTCTCTCAGGTGATAAAGTTTATGGCACAAAATATGATCTTACCAAGTTGTCCTGTAGAATAGTCTTGTATGTGATTTTCACAGTAGCATGAAGGCCCCTATGAAATAAACCATAGAGTTATTAACTCACTCAGTGTCTCTATATTAGTCAATATGCTATAGTATATTCATACAATCAAAGCTATACTCCCGAGTAGCGCAGCGGTCTAAGGCACCGCATCTCAGTGCTAGAGGCGTCACTACAGACATCCTGGTTCGATTCCAGGCTGAATAACAACTGGCCGTGATTGGGAGTCCCATAGGGCGGCGCACAATTGGCCCATCGTCGTCCGGGTTTGGCCCGGTGTAGGCCGTCATTGTAAATAAGAATTTGTTCTTAACTGACTTGACTAGTGAAATATATACACAGAGAGGGATCCTTGTGTAGACTAGTATTGTTTAGTTTTCCATCACTGTGGTACCTGAGGAGTGCTCCGATAAGCTTGGTAACATTTTCTGATGTCTGGATCACAATGACTGGCTTAGAGAGGACTTGGGACAGATCCATCTAGAAAGAGAATACAGGAGAGAATAGTAGTTATCATAGACCATATATCATTGTTCTATCTCTATGGGAGTTATACTGTAAAGCAGTAGTAGAGGAGTGGTTACTCTAACAGCTGACAATTATAGAGCAACATTGGTGTTATGCTCTATAGTGGTGGTTACCAACCCTGGTCCAGGAGAGCTACAGGGTGTGCAGGCTTTTGCTCCAGCCCAGCACTAACACAGCCAGTGTGTAAGAAAATGACTTTTACCTCTCTGATAGTGTTCTGATTGAGGGCTAGGATGATGAGTGCAGAAGCCCCCAGGACCAAGGCTCGTTTCATCTAACAAAGAGAGATAGTGGTTATACTTACTTCAGACTTACTTGACCCACACTGATATATTTGCATGTGTTAAAAGTGTGTAAAAAATATATAAATTCATGCGGAAACCCTCCTACTAAACACTATTCACTAAGTTAAAGATTTATATTTAGGTTAACATTTTACAGTATTGCCATTCTATTTTTTTAATTTGAAAATCATCTTTGTTTAATAATTTCATATTAACATGTGATAAGGCCACACAGAGGGCCAGAGATAATTACAGACACCTGTACAAAGTACCCAAAAGGCCCATTAAATGTCATGTGATAGATTACAATGATAAAATCCTGGATTTCAAAAAATCTGGTTCCCTGGTAAATTTCCTTTAATATACCCTCCCTTTGCAACCATAGGTGAAACTCTGTGGTGCTGAAGAACAGATATAACATTCAGACAGTTATTCATCTCTCACTGATCACGGTATAGTTTGTTGTGTGTCACAATACTTATTTCACCAAATATACAAATTATTCAACAAAACAGTAGACTGACTGTTCTTCCCATGCCCATATGAGTGATTCCTCACAAAACCAAGCCAAAAAAATATTTGGGGGATTATCACTAAATTGAATCCATAAAATCATCCTTTGGAGGAAGGAATGTTGATGTACACCAAGTATACAAAACATTAAGAACACCTGCTCTTTCCATGACAGACTGACCAGGTGAAAGCTACTGTATGATCCCTTATTGATGACACTCGCTAAATCTACTTCAATCAGTGTAGATGAAGGGGAGGAGACAGGTTAAAGAATGATTTTTAAGCAATTTACCAGTAGGCCTATGGTCTCATAAGTCTTCTCAAGTACCCCCTAGAGATAGACCAAGTACACCCAGGGGTCATAGTACCACTGGTTGGGAAACACTGAGCATATTATGTTCAACAATGTATATATTTTTTAAGTTACCAACTCAAAATGTTATATTTTCAATATTCATGTTTACATTTTATTAATAAATGAACGTACAAAAATGTTATTGAAATCAAAATACTACTCATATTACAGAACAAGAGTAAAGCTTAATATGAAATAAAATGTTGCTTTGTAGCACCTACAGATCATGGAGTCTTAAAGGAAGCCTAGGTAATGCCAGAAACTTTGATAAATTATTTTTCAATTATGCTTTTAGATACAAATGTCAAATATATGTCAACAATCCTTCCTTCAAAGAATCATTCTATGGATTACATTTTGCGAAAATCCCCAAAATCATGGTCTTTTTTTTGTCTTGTTTCCTCCCTGAACTCACTTTATTGACAACGGCAGCAGCAAAGGATTCCTGGCTGTTCCCAGCAGTGGAAGCTTTGCTCTCCTCCACTTTGACAGGCACCACACCTATCCAGGGCTCCTGGTCTTTGGCTTGGACACCCCCACCTTTATCCTGGCTCACCTGCGGCTCCTCATCCTGCACCTGAACAATGGCAATTGGAAACACTGGGGTCGTTCTATGATTGTTACTGGGTAATATCATAGACGTATCCTATGCAGACATTGCATGCTTGATGATTCAACATGCAATGGTGAAAATAACACATTTTAAGCTATTGCTAGACAATATAGAGTACTATATATATGCACTGTATATGTTATTTTCTCAGTAACTAATGTTTATATCCATATCATGTTGCACACACAAATCCAGTGGTTTTACATAGCAGAGCCTAGCTAGCTGTAACATCACTCACTAATATGAGGTCCCCTTCGAGATCATGCTCTTGTTGTTGATTGTGTTTTTCGGGTACGCTGCTGCTTTCCCAGTTCGCTTCGAGCACTTCGCCTTGTAGAACGGTGCTGACATCTGGACGTTCTCTCAGCAGAACCTCGACCAAGGCGACCTGAGCGCCCGTAACTAGCAGACACGACACGAACGAAGGAGCCGAGACCAGAAACACCACGGTAAAATAGCAGCAGCTTGCAGACATGGCCGAAGAAATGCGTAAAATTAAAAATATTATAAAATAAATAATCTTATCAACTGTCAACCATTATTTTACAGAACCAACTAAGTTACTGTACTTTTTGGCTTGGACCCCAAAAATGTAAGCAAGAACACTACTTCCTGTAGAACAGGAAGCTGAGATGTGAGTTGACGTTTGCTTGCAGATCTGCCATCTACTGGGAAATTGAGAAAATGCTTGTTTTAGTGAATATATAACAATAATACAAAAATGGTGTATTGTGCTTGTTTCCAGGCCCAAATGCAACGTGTGGACTGATACTGCATGGTGTGTAGTAATGTAATGTTTATTTTTTTGATGCAAACCCGAGTTTTATTGTGTTGCATAAAAACAACTTGTGTTGGTATGTTTTATTGTTATTTTTGAATGAACCCACTGCGAAATGTGCTGGATCAAGTTGGGATACTGGCCCTTTAAATGGGCGTGTCCTCTCGTGTTTACGCTTTTTAGGGTTTCTAAACCCAGAGACGCAACTTCGCAAGACTTCCGGGAACGGTTGAGAAACAGACCAGTCTGGGGTTTGGGGTTTGAGAAGTCAATGATATAAATTAAATATTCTTCCTTAGCTGTTGATTTTCTCAAAATCTAAAGATACAACCTAGATTAGATCCGATGTCTTAAGTAGTTGGGCATGTTTAGTACTCCAAGCTCGTGAAAGTGAGAAACTGAAACGTTTTAATTTTCGTCAAAAACAACGTTATATCGACGGAGTGCCGTTGATTTGACGGCCTGCACATGCGTAGTTCGGCACGAGACGACTGTTGTTTCTACGCATGAGTTTAGTGAGCCAACGTCGCCTACAAGTGTGCTCTGGGATTTATACTGAAGAAGCAGTTTTAGCACATCTCCATAGTGTACTGTCTTTGATACGGTCATTGCTTTTTACGACTTGACTGACAGGGATGAAGAGGATAACATTGCCCTCGTAGAACAGCTTCACACAGTGGGATCAGTCCAGCGACGAGGGCAGAAAAGTGCGTGGCATCCTCTTCGGGTCTTCAACTGCAATTAACGGAATAAAAACTGCCATTGTATCTTGTTTTGCTTTAACAGACGTGATGAGTGGCAGGGTTGGCGACCTAAGTCCGAAGCAGGCTGAGGCATTGGAGGAGGTGAATTGCTGTACTGTACATGTCTGTCTGTATCTCTGTCGCATTTATTCATGTTTGACCTGACGATCCGACAGTCATTGATGCTTTTGGAACTTTGAACCTTCCTATCTTTTTCCACCACACGCATACAGACAGTGTTGTCTGCAATTAACGTTACAAGATATGATTATATGCAGAAACATGTCATGGCTACAATACGCTGTAACCTATTTATGAATTTTATCAAGCTTTTCCTTCTGAGGTTTCTCTGTAATACGGGCCAGTAAAATTGATAGGTGATGAAAATAATGTAACCACCTAACTGGGTAAAAAATCTACCCTAGGCCTATTATTTCAATTATCATGTTATTAATAATTAATTATTTATGTAATTGCAATTTAGTATATGTATCTCCCTTGAAAGGTTTGGTTCTAGTGTATGATTTTAGTTTCATTTCCTAAAATATATGACTATTTGAGATGTGAGTGGAAAAACGTATTGAACTTACTGTGACCAATGTGCTTTGTTTTTAGAGATTAACTTCCACACAGAAGTCTGAAGCTTTCATGTTGCTTATAACAATTCATTTCACATGCTTGCTTCCATTTGTACCACTAAACCCATATGTGCATCCTCACTAATACACCTATACCCCTTTTGTCTCTCTCTCTCTCTCTCTCTCTCTCCTCTCTCCTCTCTCTCTCTCTCTCTCTCTCTCTCTCTCTCTCTCTCTCTCTCTCTCTCTCTCTCTCTCTCTCTCTCTCTCTCTCTCTCTCTCTCTCTCTCTCTCTCTCTCTCTCTCTCTCTCTCTGCCATCCGGTTTTTATCCTTGGGCAGTTTCGAGAGAGGATTCAGGATGTTCTTCCACTACTTCCTGCTCAGCATGACCACTTCCTGTTGCGCTGGCTCAGAGGTAAGGCAGACTAATTAACCGCCTGTTGCTTCACCACGGGGTGCTTGGAACTGGAATGATCTGTTCTGATAGGAGAGCTGCAAGGCCGTTAAGACCATGCCTGGGTATGGTCAGACTCTCCAGTCCAGTCTAGCTCGGCTAGATAGGCTTCTGAAGACGGTGATTATCATCTTTGATGGATACGTTGTTACACAGCAACAGATATTTCAGCTTCAACCGAACAATTCAACAGTTAAAACTCAATGGTTTTGCAAATAGAGAAGTTAACAACTGGTTTTGGAATGGTTACTGACCATGAGAAAAGTTTCAACACCTGCGTAGCTACAGTAAATGCTTTCAGTTGTGTGCGGTTGGGGGTGGAAGGTGTTTGTAAGGTTTGAGAGAGGGCTATCTTTATAACTGGTATATAACTAATAACTTTTGAATACTTGGCTAATAGCTGGTTAACATGGACATGAACAGTGTTAGAGCTTTCGTTTAAATTCTTCACACGGTTGCAAATGACTTAGGGCCTGCGAGAAAGAGAGAGGTCTTTGGTCTAGCGTTGATTAGTGGAATGACAGGTTGTAGTAACACAGCGAGTGAGAGGCAGGCGTTGTAAAGAATGCCTTGTTCTACATTGGAATAGATTGGACTCACGTAGGCTCTCTGAATCCTTATAATCTAGGACTAATCTAGGGCTTATTGCATTAAACCTGTAAAACAGTGACTCATACATTATTAGTTATGGCAGCTTAACATACGCTTAGCCCTTCCACTGATGGTCTGTGTCTTTCAGGTTTTCATCTATAACTCTTCCTATTCCATCTGTAATTAGAAAGAGCTTGTTACTATGTTTTGATCCTTGGCAGATCATAAAGATCTAGTCTAATAATCAGAGCTGCACTCACTGCATAGATTTTTTTATTTATTTGACCAGGCAAGTCAGTTAAGAACAAATTCTTATTTTCAATAACGGCCTTGGAATAGTGGGTTAACTGTCTGTTCAGGGGCAGAACCTTTGAAAAACAAATCCTTTGAAATGATGTCTACACATACTGGAAGAGTTACTGGCTAGCTACCGTGACTAGCTTAGCTAACAAACTAGCTAGACTATATATATGTGGATGTTCCAGGACTGCTGTTTGTTTGCCCTATTTAGATCAATGTTTTTTCTGTGATCGAATCAACATATCAGCCAATGCAACAAACCAAAACAAATGAGATTGAGTCTGTGATTTTGTTGTAGGCAGGGCCATAGCGCAGTGGAGTAGAATTCTATTGGCAGAGGGAGCCCAAGAGTGTTCTTTCACCCACATGAGTGTTCTTTCACCCACATGAGTGGTCTTTCACCCACATGAGCGGTCTTTCACCCACAAGTGACTTTTCAGATCAGATCAGAGCGCATTTGTTGTTCTTTGCTAGTTAGCGAGTTATTAGTCCAGGTATAGATAGGTATAGGTCAACAATGGGGAGTTCCTGCTACAATTTACATTCACCTATTTGGCCCAGTTACAGAACAAGTAAGTCATTAATTAATGTCAAGCCCATTATAATGTAAAAAAGTTTTTTTAAATGCAATGTAGGCCTGCATTGAACACCTCATACAGTATAGTCTACTGTAGGCTATATCATAGAAATTAAAACCTATTTCCATGTGAAAATGTTATGGGATTTGCTAAATTGGTTTTGTTGGTAGGCCTACATTATGTTCAAATATCAACAATACGGGCCTCCTGAGTGGTTCAGCGGTTTAAGGCACTGCATTGCAGTGAGGTGTCACTACAACCCCGGGTTCGATCACAGGCGGTGTCACAGCCGGCCGTGACCGGGAGACCCATGAGGCGGCGTACAATTGGCCCAGCATCGTCCGGGTTAAGGGAGGGTTTCACCGGCCGGGATTTCCTTGTCCCGTCGCGCTCTAATGACTCCTTGTGGCGGGCCGGCACCTGCAAGCTGACTTCGGTCGCCAGCTGGATGGTGTTCCCTCCGACACATTGGTGCGGCTGGCTTCCGGGTTAAGCAAGCACTGTGTCAGAAGCAGTGTAGCTTGGCAGGGTCATGTTTCGGAGGACGCATGGCTCTCTCGATCTTCGCCTCTCCCGAGTCCGTAGAGGAGTTGCAGCGATGAGACACAAAATTGGGAGAAAAATGGCTAAAAGTACAAATATAATATATATATATATATATATATATATATATATATTTTTTTTTTTTGACTATTGGCTCCTGTCTAAAACTGTAAGGGTACAGACTCAGTGTTCACTGTGCACAAAATTCTCACAATGTTCAGGTTTTCACTCACAAGACCAAAAATTTGCTCAGTGTCCCCAAAAAATGAGTGGATTCGGCTTTTTCTGCCACACCTGTTGCTGACAGGTGTTTAAAATCGAGCACACAGCCATGCAATCTCCATAGCCAAACATTGGTAGTAGAATGGCCTTACTGAAGAGCTCAGTTACTTTATTTATTTTGATTTTTTTTAATTTCACCCCTTTTTTCTCCCCAATTTCGTGGTATCCAATTGTTATAGTAGCTACTATCTTGTCTCATCGCTACAACTCCCATATTGGCTCGGGAGAGACGAAGGTTGAAAGTTATGCGTCCCAACCAGCCGTACTGCTTCTTAACACAGCGCGCATCCAACCCGGAAGCCAGCCGCACCAATGTGTCGGAGGGTACACTGCGCCCGGCCCGCCACAGGAGTCGCTGGTGCGTGATGAGACAAGGACCTCCCTAACCCGGACGACGCTAGGCCAATTGTGCGTCGCCCCACGGACCTCCCGGTCGCGGCCGGTTACGACAGAACCTGGGCACAAACCCAGGGAATTCTGATGGCACCACTGGCACTGCAGTACAGCGCCCTTAACCACTGCGCCACCCGGGAGGCCTCAGTGACTTTCAATGCGGCACCGTCATAGGAGTCCACCTTTCCAACAAGTCAGTCCGTCAAATTTCTGCCGTGCTAGAGCTTCCCTGTTATTTTGAAGTGGAAACGTCTAGGAGCAACAATAGCTCAGCTACGAAGTGGTAGGCCACACAAGCTCACAGAACGGGACCGCTGAGTGCTGAAGCGTGTAGTGCGTAAAAATCATCTGTCCTCAGTTACAACACTCACTACCGAGTTCCAAACTGCCTCTGGAAGCAATGTCAGCACAAGAACTGTTCATCGGGAGCTTCATGAAATGTGTTTTCATGGCCGGGTATTCGCACACAAGCCTAAGATCACCATGCGCGTCTGCTGGAGTGGGGTAAAGCTCACCGCCATTGGACTCTGGAGCAGTGGAAAGTGTTTTCTTTGTGATGAATCACGCTTCACCATCTGGCAGTCCGATGGACGAATCTGGGTTTGGAGGATGTCAGGAGAACGCTACTTGCCCCAATGCATAGTGCTAACTGTAAAGTTTGGTGGAGGAGGAATAATGGTCTGGGGCTTTTTCATGGTTTGGGCTAGGCCTGTTAGTTCCAGCGAGGGGAAATCTTAACACTACAGCATACAATGACATTTTAAATGATTCTGTGCTTCCAACTTTGTGGCAACAGTTTGGGGAAGGCCCATTCCTGTTTCAGTATGATAATGCCTTTGTGCGCAAAGTGAGGTCCATACAGAAATGGTTTGTCAAGATTGGTGTGGAACAACTTGACTGGCCTGCACAGTGCCCTGACCTCAACCCCATCGAACACCTTTGGGATGAATAGGAACGCTGACTGCGAGCCAGGCCTAATCGCCAAACATCAGTGCCCGACCTCACTAATTATCTTGTGGCTGAATGGATTTCTGTTTTTTATTTTTAATACATTTGCCAAAATTTCTAAAAACCTGTTTTTGCTTTGTCATTATGGGGTAGTGTGTGTAGATTGATGAGGGGGGGGAAAAAACTATTTGAACCATTTTTGTATCAGGCTGTAACGTAACAAATTGAAAAAAGTCAAGGGGTCTGAATACTTTTCAAATGCACTGTATATTATTTGTATATGTAAAGACCAGATTAAATTAAGAACAGTCTGATGGGTGACAATATTATCACTTGTGAATGATGTATTATCACTTGTGAATGATGCCCAGCATGTGAAGTAAGGCAAGAAACAGCACATACGTATTTTTGCGCAACTTTTTCTAGTCATAGTCGCACACATCATGTAACCTAGCCCATAGGCCTATGTTTTGATAAGGTTTGTATCACAACTAAAGTGGCCAAATAACTCCAAATGTAACATATAGACCTAGGACCCCTGGAACACGGTTAGAGAGCACATTGAAAGATGTCATTGCGCAATCGCATGTGAAAACAGAATTTTGACTGGCCACTATTTAAAAGAGGATCCGAGCTTTCTTGTGCTGCTATATTTATTACTCAATTCTTAATGTTGCTAAATTCTTAAATTAAGCACAATAATCCACTTTACAACATGGCATACAAAGGCGCGTGAGTTTCAAGTTTGGGGAGGCACATTTTCACCATAAAAATGCACCTTTATAAGAAAGCATTCCATGCATCATCACATTTGCAAACTTATGTAAGATTGCCTACTATTCGTAATGTGATGAGTAGATTGAATAGTCATAATTTTGGCTACAAATATAACTCAATCACTGTTCGCAAAAAAAAGATTAATTCCGTTTCTTCTTTCTTCGCATGGGAAAAAATGTGGTATTTTATAAACACATTTCATGTAATTCTACTATACTTTATATGACTGGAGACATGAGCAGAATCACTAGCATTTCGCTATACTCGCATTAACATCTGCTAACCATGTGTATGTGACAAATAAAATAAAATTTGATTTGATTTTTAATACGACAAATTACAGGGTAGCCGACTGCTGACACTGACAAACAGATACATAAAAACAACAATGCTCATATAATAGGCCTACGAGAAGGGGAGATGCAAATAAACTGGTGGACAAAATGATTGTAAAAAAAAACTAGTAGCACTGACCCAACAATTATAAATAGTGAATTTGCGCAGTTCGCACTCACTGGTGATATTACAGATGCTCTCCGCTGGTGCCAATAAGAGAGGCTATACTGTTGTTTGCTCAATTAAGTTGAACATTTTGATAACTTAAAGACAGATTAGTCTTTTTCATTGTATTTTCTTTACAGCAATAACAGACAGTTGCAACTCAACAATTGCCCAAATTGCGAGCGCTGCTTTTCCTTCCGACTGTAGGCAATACAATTTAAAACCATCCACAATAAAAACATTTTTTGAAATGAGCTAATGATCCTCTGTGGCCAAATCATGCTTTAGTATCCTATTTTGAATTATTTTATTTATTTCTGTATAGACAGGAGTAGGCTAATAACGCTATATAATTTCAGAAATATAATTCAATTTACTTTAGGAAAAGCTTTCCCTTGCCTTATGGATGTGCTGCCTATGCTTGCATATTAAAAAACGTAACTGCACGTAACCTCCATTCACTATTCAAGTGCAGGCTACGGATAACGTTTTTTTTGTGGGCCATTCTAAATCAAAAAGAATTTCACCCATAGACTATATTTAAAGACCAGATTAAATTAAGAATAGTCTCATGGGTGAGAATATTATCACGTACTTGTCAAATTGTGAATGCGAGACTGATGAAGTGTGTGCAGCCTGCACAAGAAGCATTACTTTTTTCAAAGTTGCATCATGCAGCCTTAGAATGTAATAAAAATCTAAACATATAGCCTAACATTTGTATCACACCTAATGTAGTGTAAATAACACTAAATTAAGCATATAGGAGAGCCGGTTTCTTTGTTAACACAGACTTTCCTCGGAAATCCTTTGGAGAAAATATCCTTTATATTATTTAGCTGTGTTTATTGTATTCTTCATACAATAAAATACTATACAATAATGCCACAGAATGCTAAGCAAATCTTGTCTGCTAAATTAACTAGTGTAGCCCACAGCCCTATGGCATAGCCAGATCAGGGCCTAGCATAAGGACAACTCGGAATATGCTATTTTGTTCCAGTGAAATAGGCAACATTTTCTTCAGATCATGTTTATTTATACCTGTCTAAAATAAATAATGGATTTAATGTGATGGTGTAGGCTATATTAAATTGATTTATTATACTTTTTAAAATGTAGATGATCCAATAGCTTTGCATCAGTGGCTTGTAGGCTATGCGTGGAAGCCAGGAGAAACATGTTTGTTAATTAACGGTCAATTACCGTGAGACCGACAGTTATTTCCATGATAATCACCGGCTGACAAAATTTCATGACCGCCGCAGCCCTAGCACTGACCCACCCCATTTCTGTTTGAAATTTGAGAAAAGCGGAGTTGACCTTCAATTGGTTAGACTGAGTCGACATGTTTGAATGGTTAAACTAGTGGGAAATATATGTGATTATTGTACAAATCTGTGAGTTTGCTTTATTTACTATTATCCTAAATTAAAATATATAATTATTTTGGCCATATTTAAACAGTTTATTTTACGCTACTTTCCTTGATGTGGACAGTATGTGTTATTACACAAGCTCATGTTTTGACCATATCGGTTTGAGAGGATTTAGACATCCTTTTTACCTCAGATTGGTGATGTTAGTAGAAAAGTTTATAGTCAGCACGATGACACAAGATGAAATGCTTAAAACAGATCAATATATTTGGTTTTGTACTGTTGATTTTGTCATACATGCTGGGGGTTGCAGGACATTTTCGAACTCAAATGGCACGTAGAAATCGGGGTGGTCTCTATAAATGTCGCTGGCCTCACACCAATACACAGATTTGAGAATCAAACTATCTCTCAAATAACAGCCAGCCCTAGTCAGTGTTGATATCCTATGTCAGGTCGTGATGTGATTCATTGAAGTTAAATAACAAAGCAACTGATTTGTTCCTTCCCCATTTCAACAGCCTCTCAGAATCTCCATCTGAGATTCCACTGCCTTCCGCAAATTATCTTCAAACCACTGATGTAAAAAAATATTCTCTGATTCAGTGTCCTTTGAATAGTGTTAGTTTAAACAGCGCATACAACCCAAATGTTTGCCCTCTCTCTATTGATTTCAATGTGATATCGATATAAGTGAATAACAAAATAGTGTTGCGTTTACCTTTCTGCGTTGGCAACCCACTTGAAACAAAATGCAACAATCCAAAATGTAGCTGGCTGTCTTCTACAAGGTGCCCTCTAAGCGGTGATATACATTTTATTCACAGATTCTGTGTTTTTTCAGTAGTGTTAGTTTGAACAGGATGTGCAAACTGACTCCACCCATGTTGTTCTATTGATTTCAACACAATATCAATATTAGTAATTGACAAATCAGTGATGCGTTTCATTTTGGCGACCCCCAAATAAAAATGCACCACTCAAAAATGTAGCTGACTGTCTTTAGTAAGTTGTCCTCTAACCAGTGATGGTAACAATATTTCCAATTTCTGTGTGTTTTTTTTAGTTGTGTTAGTTTTAGCAGCGCATACAACCTGATTTTCACCCCTAATCGATATGAGTGATTTAATGCGACTTATCAAACCAATGGGGTTTTGGGGCGTATACAGTACATAAGGTGCTCGTTTAAAAAAATAATACAAGTAATGTTATTACTATTGTGACACATGTACAGTGGGGTCCGAAATTATTGACACCCTTGATAAAGATGAGAAAAAAATTACTGTATTAAATAAATAATTCCAAATACTGAGCTAAATTGTATACTACATTTTTTTGTGAAATTATATTATTTTATACTAATACAATTGCTCAGAGGAAGATATTTTGTTTAAAAAGTAATACTATTTTTGTCAAAATGATTGACATCCCTGTTTTCAATACCTTTCAATACCTCATCTTGCGAGGATAACGGCACTGAGCCTTTTTCTAAAATGTTTTATGAGTTGGAGAACACATTGGGAGGGATCTTAGACCATTTCTCCCTACAGAATCCTGTGCATATGGACTGTCCTCTTCAATTTAAACCACAGGTTTTCAATTCCGGAGACTGAGATGGCCGTTGCAAAATTTAGATTTTCTGGCCAATTAACAATGTCTTTGTGGATTTTTATATGTGTATATGTGTGCTTCGTGTTATTATATACAAGCGCCCAAGACTAGTGAAGGCTCTATTTTCATGTCATCTGACCAAAGCACCGGTTCCAATTCAAGGGCCAGTGCCGTTTAGCAAACTCAAGGCGTTTACGTATTTTTGGATGACATGAAAATAGGACTCTTTCTAATCAAATCAAATTGTATTGGTCACAAATACATATTTAGCAGACGTTATTGCTGGTGTAGCGGAACGCTTGTGTTCCTAGCTCCAGTAGTATCTAACAATTCACAACGTAAGAGATCAAATCTAAAAGTAAGGAATATAATTAAGAAATATATCAATATTAGGATGAGCAATGTCGGAGTGTCATTGACTAGAATACAGTATATACATGTGAAATTAGTAAAACAGTATATAAACATTATTAAAGTGGCTAGTGTTCCATTATTAAAGTGACCAGTGATTCATGTCTATGTCCATGTCTATGTACATAGGGCAGCAGCCTCTAAGGTGCAGGGTTGAGTAACCAGGTAGTAGCCGGCTAGTGATGGCTATTTAACAGCCTGAGGACCTTGAGACAGAGGCTGTTTTTCAGTCTCTTGGTCTCAACTTTGATGCATCTGTACTGACCTCACCTTCTGGATGATAGCGTGGTGAACAGGCTATGGCTCGGGTGGTTGATGTCCTTGATGATCTTTTTGGCCTTCCTGTGACATTGGGTGCTGTAGTTGTCCTGGAGGGCAGGCAGTGTTCCCCTGGTGATGCGTTGGGCAGACCGCACCACCCTCTGGAGAGCCCTGCGGTTGCAGGTGGTGCAGTTGCCGCACCCGGGCAGTGCAGTTGTCGTATGCACACGTGGTGGGTTTGGCATCAAAATGAGAATGCATGTGTCGTAAATAACCCTATACCTATTGTCAAATATGGTGTTGGATCTTTGATGCTATACGGATATTTAGCTTTCTCTGGTCCTGGGGCCCTTGTTAAGGTCAACAGCATCATGAACTTTACCCAGTACCAGGATATATTATCCAAAAACCTGGTTGCCCCTGACAGAAGACTGAAAGTTGGCCGCAAGTGGATCTTCCAGTAAGACAATAACCCCAAGCACACATCCAAAGTCCATAAAGAAATTGTGGTTTGAATTGAAGAGGGCTGTCCATAAGTGTAGATGAAGGATATGAAGCATCTAGAAGGTTTCTGTATGGAGGAATGGTTTAAGATACAATGTGTTCTCCAACTTATAAAACATTTTCGAAAAAGGCTCAGTGCCGTTAACCTCGCAAGATGATTTTGACCCCTACCATTGCTCCAGAAAACAACAACAAGGGGGAGTCAGAGCACTCATTATGCATTATCCAATGATATCGAGTGGTTCCAATGACGGATTTTGACGCGAGCCACCCGTGCCTGGTGGCGTTCTTTAACAAAGATGGCTGACAACACATTATGGTGGAACCAAATGTAAGTTGTTGTAACGTCATAACGAGTCAAGCAAAAAATGTACAATTGATAGGAATATGTTAGTTAATGTAGAGACAAACGTTTGTGCATATTTTTTTGTCATGAAGTTAATTTACAAAAATTGCTATTTTGCAAGTTATCTGACTAGCTAACATTAGCCAGTGTTAGGAGAATGAATTTGTAATTTGTGTTGTTTAATGTTTTTAGGGACTCCTGAGAAAACCAGCAAAACAGGCTGTCCGTCGTGTGAAACAGTAGATGTAAAGAATCTACCTAGCTAAAGCATTTACTGCAAATTGAATGTACAATTGTGTAAGCTTGCCTTGCAATGCAGCTGAAGTAACATAGCTAACTATTTATTTGCTTATTGTGTAGTGGAGGATACAAATAACTGTATGCTTATGGATGTGTAGCTAGCTACAGTGTGTAGCAGATCTGTGTATGGACCCTAAAACGTTAGGCTCTGAACTAATATTTATTCCAATCTATGAACCTCAGCTATCATAGTTGTTGTATCAAATTCAAGTCTGAATGACATTAATGAAGCCTATGTGTAACCGGTGTGAGATGGCTAGCTAGTTAGCGGGGTACGCACTAATAGCGTTTCAATCGGTGACGTCACTCGCTCTGAGACCTTGAAGTAGTTGTTACCCTTGCTCTGCAAGGCTGTGGCTTTTGTGGAGCGATGGGTAACGATGCTTCGAGGCTGGTTGTTGTTGATGTGTGCAGAGGGTCCCTGATTCGAGCCCAGGTAGGGGCGAGGAGAGTGGCGCAAGCAAAACTGTTACACGGGCACCGTTTTAATCAGCAGAATCTCCTCTATGTAATTATGTAAGTCTGGGTAGCGAGTTCGTTTGTCATCAATCGCTAGACCAGAAATAGTCAGAAGTTTTTATTTTTCCCTACTTTTTCATTACGCAGACATTAGCACAGTTGACAGCATCGAGGTTGCGGATGTTTACTTTCTACACAAGTTTTTTTTTTTTCCAGTTTCGTCCTATGGGAAAATAAAAAGGATTACATTTTTTATGGAATTCTAAGCATCACTCCAGTCAAAACAGGCCCTGTGATTGTTTGATTCCATCAATTTGCTGTTCCAGTTTAGCCATCGTTCTTAAGCTGTTTTTCAGCCTTGGGTGAATTTTTTAAGGACAGCGTAACTAACAAATTGTCAGCCAACATAACTTTGTATGGTAACTTATTTGAAAAGCCATTACTTTATTACATTGAGTAGCAAGCTACCCCTTGGTCGTTAGGGCAAATCTGGTCTATAATAGGAGGGGGGTTTTGGGACAGAGCCACTGACTGACCACTGCTGTCAGCTGGCCACTTAATCACCTTAGCTATTAGAGTATTAGATAAGCTGCTTATAGTTTCCTCTCTCCCTTCTGGGTCAGTACCGTATACAGGGGAGGTCTGATGTAAGGTGTTGACACACAGTGGAAGAAAGCTTCTCAGTCAGGCGACTGGCTGCTCTAATCTCCATAAAGAGCCCTAATGGAGGCTAACTACAGTCTGTTGTTATGGTGAAACCGCCAGCCCTACCCTGCTCATTTACTGACACCTGGAGTGAGGAAGAAATTAGTCATGTCCAGATTTATAGAGGGAGATGAAATAAAAATTGCACAGTCACATGGCTGACTGAAAAGAGTGCCATTTGGGACGCAACCAGTGTCTCACCGGTCAGATGTAAAACTGAAGACTCTTCCTATGAATGAAAAGGGAACTTGGGGTCATTTCCTGCTTGTTTGCTTGTGGTTAGTTATCTAATGTTCATGTTTATAATGTTAGTAGTGGAGGACAAAATGCTCCATGTTTCTCAAATAGAATGTCCTTCATATGTTACATGTTAAATAACAGCATACACACAAACACAAAATCACTGTCAGCTCTGATCTATAACCATGGTGCCATGGATATTATTCACACCCACTCTCTCTCTCTCCATTTCTTCTCTCTTCTCTCTCCCCTTTTCTCTCCCCTCACAGCCAGGAACTTCAATGTCAATAAGTCAGAAGCCATGCTTCGAAAGGTAGGCTAACACTCCCCCTCTCCTTTCCTATGTTGCTATTGAAACATATATGACTAGTTCTGTTGTATATTTTCATTGCTGCCATTAGAGTACCCCTGGTGTGACCAACGGTTTATCTAGCCAGTAATCTGAAATACTGTTGGGAAAAGCAGGTGGTAAATATCAGGAATGTAGCCTAACCACAATACAATACAGGCGCTTTCAAAGAGTGGATTGCGTCACATGAAAGTGCTGCTTAAAAAACTGAAATACATCCATCACATTCATTTGATTAAACACCTTTGCCAAGCCTACGAATGCTACTGTAGGGGAGAGTGGGGTAATTAATGCCAAAGGGCTAATTGAGCCACCCCTTGTTTCTAGGAAACACAACATTAATCATGTGACCAAATATTTAGGAAGAGGTCATAAGTTAATGGCATCTGTGAAGGAAGAAACCACATAGAAGAGGTAAGTAAGCAAGTTAGGTCCAAAAAATGGATTTTCACAAAGTCCAATTCATTTGTTGTGTTATATGTTTCATGATGCTAATATCTAAACCAAGAAGATTGGTTTAAAACTGTTTTATACTTCAGTTGGGGTCCTAAATATAGCATGAGGTCCTAAACCTAATATGAAAATGCATCCTTGTAGCTGTGTTGGCTAATTTAGTCATAATGGTTTCTTTGGGGTAAATTGTGCCAATTGGGCCTCCCGGGTGGCGCAGTGGTTAAGGGCGCTGTACTGCAGCGCCAGCTGTGCCATCAGAGTCCCTGGGTTTGCGCCCAGGCTCTGTCGTAACCGGCCGCGACCGGGAGGTCCGTGGGGCGACGCACAATTGGCCTAGCGTCGCCCGGGTTAGGGAGGGCTTGGTCGGTAGGGGTGTCCTTGTCTCATCGCGCACCAGCGACTCCTGTGGCGGGCTGGGCGCAGTGTGCGCTAGCCAAGGTGGCCAGGTGCACGGTGTTTCCTCCGGCGCATTGGTACGGCTGGCTTCCGGGTTGGATGCGCACTGTGTTAAGAAGCAGTGCGGCTTGGTTGGGTTGTGTATCGGAGGACGCATGACTTTCAACCTTCGTCTCTCCCGAGCCCGTACGGGAGTTGTAGCGATGAGACAAGATAGTAGCTACTACAACAATTGGATACCACGAAATTGGGGAGAAAAAGGGGTAAAATTCATAAACAAAAAACAAAAAACTTTATGCCATTTGGCCAAGTTGAGCCAATGGCACAACATACCCCATACAAATGATGATTACATTTAGTCAGTTTTATGCATAATATGAATAGTATTTTTGCAATTTTTCATGCATTTGAACTCAATATATTGCATTTGTATTGTTACAGAGTCGACATTATCATGCCTCATGCATACAAATGTAAAACAAGCAGGGGTCGTCAACCTTTTTTTCCTGAATACAAAGTGTTATGTTTGGGGAAAATCCAATACATTACTGAGTACCACTCTCCATATTTTCCATATTGGTGGCAGCATCATGTTATGGGTATGCTTGTAATTGTTAAGGACTAGGGAGTTTTTCAGAATAAAAAAATAAGCATAATGGAGCTAAGCACAGGCAAAATACTAGAGAAAAAAACTGGTTCAGTCTGCTTTCCACCAGACACTGGGAGATGAATTCACCTTTCAACAGGACAATAACCTAAAATGGTTGTATAGCAATGATCAACAACCAATTTGAGAGTGCTTGAAGAATTTTGACAAGAATAATCGGCAAATGTTGCCCAATCCAGGTGTGCAAAGCTCTTAGAGACTTACCCAGAAAGAGTCACAGCTATAATTGGTGCCAAAAAGTGCTGACTCAAGGATGTGAATACTAACACTGAGTTTTAGAACACCGACTCATTCAAGGGACTTTCTATATTTTTACTATTTTCTACATTGTAGAATAATAGTGAAGACATCAAAACTATGAAATAACACATATGGAATCATGTAGTAACCAAAAAAGTGTTAAACAAATCAAAATATATTTTATATTTGAGATTCTTCAAATAGCCCCCCTTTGCCTGGATGACAGGCTCCAACCACCGTGTCTTTGTGAGACGTGGTGTGGGTTAACGGATTATCTCCGCATGTGTATTTCCCACCGTAAAGCATGGATGAGGTGTTATGGTGTGGGGGTGCTTTGCTGGTGGCACTGTCTGTGATTTATTTAGAATTCAAGGCACACTTAACCAGCATCACTACTACCGCATTCTGCAGTGATACGCCATCCCATCTGGTTTGGACTTAGTCCCACTATAATTTGTTTTTCAGACCCAACACACCTCCAGGCTGTGTAAGGGATATATACCAAGAAGGAGAGTGATGGAGTGCTGCATCAGATGATCTGCCCTCCACAATCCCCTGACCTCAACCAAATTTAGATAGTTTGGGATGAGTCGGATCGCAGAGTGAGGGAAAAGAAGCCAACAAGTGCTCAGCATATGTGGGAACTCCTTCAAGACTGTTGGAAAAGCATTCCAGGTGAAGCTGGTTGAGAGAGTGACAAGAGTGTGCAAAGCTGTCATCAAGGCAAAGGGTGGCTATTTGAAGAATCTCAAATATAAAATATATTTTGATTTGTTTAACACTGTTTTTGGTTACTACATGATTCCATATGTGTTATTTTATAGTTTTGATGTTTTCTATTATTCTACCATGTAGAATATAGTAAAAATAAAGAAAAACTCTTGAATGATTAGGTGTTCTAAAACTTTTGACCGGTAGTGTATATAAATGAGATTATTCTGTATTTCTTTTTCAATACATTTTCAGGCTGTAACACAACAAAATCTGGGAAAAGTTAAGGGGTATGAATACTTTCTGAAGGCACTGTATACGTTTTTTATCAACTGTAATAATCGAAAAGGCTGATGTCAGGAACTGATGTCAACACTCTTACTCTGAAAATACAGGCCCAGAGTAGTGCTGTATGCCGGGTTCAGAAGCCCTGGCCTATTTCTTAGTTCTGAGTGATTACTGCTTTTTGAGGTTGGTTCAGTTTAGTTTTGATTATTAAAAAAATATCACGGCTTTCAATTATGAAATAAATGTGTGATGAAAATAATGATGTTACAATGATTTTAGAGCTATTTAATGTGCATTTCAAAGCCAACAATAGTGAGCATTCAATTGCCAAAATATTGGACATTTTTCAGTTGTGTATATTACTTTATTTTTATTTGATGACTTTATTATTTTTCATTCCTTAAAGTAATAATCTCATCTCTGCTCAGGTAGTAAGTAGCCTTGCAGTCAACCATCCATCTAGCCAGGTCATCTATCGTTATGTGCTCCCCATACTGTACTGTCTTTAGTCATCCTATTTAGCTAACCTGCCTAAGTATGCTGCAGAGCGGACTGACAAAATAAACTAAGCAAAAAAAGAAATGTCCTCTTACTGTCAACTGTGTTTATTTTCAGCAAACTTAACATCTGTAAAATTTTGGATGAACATAAGATTCAACAACTGAGACTAAAACTGAACAAGTTTCACACACATGTGACTAACATAAATGGAATAATGTGTCCCTGAACAAAGGGGGGTCAAAATAAAAAGTAACAGTCAGTATCTGGTGTGGCCACCAGCTGCATTAATTACTGCAGTGCATCTCCTCCTCATGGACTGCACCAGATTTGCCAGTTCTTGCTGTGAGATGTTCCCCCACTCTTCCTCCAGGGCACCTGCAGGTTCCCAGACATTTCTGGGGGGAATGGCACTAGCCCTCCCCCTCCGATCCAACAGGTCCCAGACGTGCTCAATGGGATTGAGATCCTGGCTCTTCGCTGGCCATGGCAGAACACTGACATTCCTGTTTTGCAGGAAATCACTCACAGAACGAGCAGTATGGCTGGTGGCATTGTCATGTCAGGATCAGCCTGCAGGAAGGGTACCACATGAGGGAGGAGAATGTCTTCCCTGTAACGCACAGCGTTGAGATTGCCTGCAATGATGATGCTGTGACACACCGCCCCAGACCATGACGGACCCTCCACCTGCAAATCGATCCCACTCCAGAGTACCGGCCTCGGTGTAAAGCTCATTCCTTCGACGTTAAATGCGAGTCAGACCATGAGACAAAACCGCAACTCTTTAGTGAAGAGCTCTTTTTGCCAGTCCTTTCTGGTCCAGCGACGGTGGGTTTGTGCCCATAGGGGACGTTGTTGACGGTGATGTCTGGTGAGGACCAGACATCACCAACAGGCCTACAAGCCCTCAGTCCAGCCTCTCTCTGCCTTTTGCTGACAGTCTGAGCACTGATGGAGGGATTGTGCATTCCTGGTGTAACTTGGGCAGTTGTTGTTGCCATCCTGTACCTGTCCCGCAGGTGTGATGTTCAGATGTACTGATCCTGTGCAGGTGTTATTACACGTTGTCTGCCACTGCGAGGACGATCGGCTGTCCGTCCTGTATCCCTGTAGCACTGCCTTAGGCGTCTCACAGTACGGACATTGCTATTTATTTGCCCTGGCCACATCTGCAGTCCTCATGCCTCCTTGCATCATGCCTAAGGCACGTTCACACAGATGAGCAGGGACCCTGGGCATCTTTCTTTTGGTGTTTTTCAGAGTCCGTAGAAAGGCCTCTTTTACTGTCCTAAGTTTTCATAACTGTGACCTTAATTGCCTACCCTCTGTAAGCTGTTGGTGTCATAATGACCGTTCCACAGGTGCATGTTCATTAATTGTTCATGGTTCATTGAACAAGCATGGGAAACAGTGTTTAAACCCTTTACAATGAAGATCTGTGAAGTTATTTGGATTTTTACGAATTATCTTTGAAAGACAGGGTCCTGAAAAAGGGACACTTCTTTTTTTGCTCCTGTTTAATTTGACTAGTTCTTCAAAGTAGATAAGGCATACTTTTGCGAACTTTCTCCGTCCCTCTCGTTGTTTGTTGTGTACATTCCACCCTCATGCAGTCTGTTTATTTTACCTAATTTAGCAGACGTAAAAGTGTATCCGTCCAGAGATCTGTATATAATGACGAGATGCTCATGTCTCCACGCTAACAATGGGAGTCGTTGTCCCAAAGGCAGGAAGGAAGGCAACAAGCTTAGTTCCAAAATAAGCCCATAGAATTACATTGTGCTTATTTTAGATAGAATTTGTCAAGAATGAAGCTTCTCACTTTGCCTCTTCCTCTCTAATCCATCTGTCTGAGCCAGAAAAAACTTTCACAATGGAATGTGGTCATTGTAGTTCATTACCGCATTTCTGCAGACTCCTACAAGGTTTAATATTTGTTTAATGAAAACTACAAGTCCCTTCAGCCCAGTGTCCACATGGTCCTTGACTTGATTTTTCTTGTGAATGGATCCATTTTTTTCTAGAGAAATGGCACAATGGGCTCGCAAAAAAACACATAACTAAATGGAATTCAAGTAATTGAACCAATGACGGTCAATTAGTTGTTTAATAACCCCTTAAATGACGAAAGGTCAGTTTATCGCTCAGCTCTATCATTTCCTGAAGTGTGTAGTGTATTATCCCCTTTATGCTGATGGGGTATTTATGCAGGTTATTGTCACACTGGCAGTCTAAACCTACTGATCCACTTAACTCACTATAGTCACTGTTCTCCTGACACAAACAGTGTTTGTGTGCGTGAGAGACAGAGATATTTCAATCCATTACATGTAAAACTATTGGAGCCATTCATGTTCTGTCATGCTTTATTTCCAGCACCTTGACTTCAGGAAACACATGAAAGCAGACACAATCACCACAGAATGGCAGCCTCCAGAGGTATGACAGTCTGTTATCACACTTATTCAATTGACCTATTAGCAGAGTATATATTTTTTAATCTTTTTCGATTATTAAAATATCAAATAGGCCTAAATACTGAAATAGTTTACATTTGACTGTATAATAGTGCCATGTTATTAGTCTGTTACCATGGTGTTAATAGTGTGTTTCCATTGCATTTGTGTCCAGGTTATTGAGAAGTACCTGTCTGGTGGGATGTGCGGGTTCGACCGGGAGGGAAGCCCCATCTGGTGGGATGTCATCGGCCCTGTGGACCCCAAGGGCCTCTTCCTGTCTGCTTCTAAACAGGACTTCATCAAGTCTAAGATCAGAGACTGTGAGATGCTGCAGAAGGAGTGTGACCTGCAGTCTGAGAGGGTATGAGGAGGTTTCATTCATATAAATATAATTATTAGAATGGGGATTCCCATTTAAATCAATGTTGCCACTATCTATGGTGTTCAGTACTATATGTGGAGGGTCAGGAGTTTTACATGAATATACAGTATGTTTGACAAGACCAGGAAAAACCCCTGGCACCAACCTTACTGAGATTCTATACCACTAATGAAGTGTTCCTGTAGAATCTTTGTCATCCTAGTTGAATACCCTACCTATGGTCACAGATCTGACATACACTATATATAGACAATTAGGCTATTTCAGCCACACCCATTACTGACAGGTGTGTAAAATCGAGCACACAGTCATGCAATCTCCATAGACAAACATTGACAGTACAATGGCCTTACTGAAGAGCTCAGTGAATTTCAACGTGGCACCGTCATTGGATGGCTCCTTTATAACACGTCAGTTTGTCAAATTTCTTCCCTGCTAGAGCTGCCCCGGTCAACTGTAAGTGCTGTTATTGTGAAGTGGAAATGTCTTAGAGCAACAATGGCTCAGCCGTGAAGTGGTAGGCTACACAAGCTCACAGAACGAGGCCGCCGAGTGCTGAAGCACGTAACTCATAAAAATCGTCTGTCCTCTTTTGCAATACTCACTACCGAGTTCCAAACTGCCTCTGGAAGCAACGTCAGCACAATAACTGTTTGTAGGGAGCTTTATGAAATGGGTTTTCATGGCTGAGCAGCCACACACAAGCATAGGATCACCATGCGCAATGCCAAGCAGCGGCTGGAGGGGTGTAAAGCTCACCGCCATTGGACTCTGGAGCAGTGGAAACACGTTCTCTGGAGTGATGAATAATGCTTCACCATCTGGCAGTCCGATGGTCAAATCTGGGTTTGGCGGATGCCAGGAGAACGGTACCTGTCCGAATGCATAATGCCAACTGTAAAGTTTGGTGGAGGAGGAATAATGGTCTGGGGCTGTTTGTCATGGTTCGGGCTAGACCCCTTTGTTCCAGTTAAGGGATTTTTTTACGCTACAGCATACAATTACATTCTAGACAAGTCTGTGCTTATAACTTTGTGCCATCAGTTTGGGGAAGGCCCTTTCCTGTTTCAGCATGACAATGCACAAAACATCTGATATATGGCTTTTTCTTTGCAACTCTGCCTAGAAGGCCAGCACCCTGGAGTCGCCTCTTCACTGTTGATGTTGAGACTGGTGTTTTGCGGGTACTATTTAATGAAGCTGTCAGTTGAGAAGTTGTGAGGCGTCTGTTTCTCAAACTAGACACTCTAATGTACTTGTCCTCTTGCTCAGTTGTGCACTGGGGCCTCCCATTCCTCTTTCTATTCTGATTCGAGCCCGTTTGCGCTGTTCTGAAGGGAGTAGTACATAGCGTTGAGCAAGATCTTCAGTTTCTTGGCAATTTCTCACATGGAATAGCCTTCATTTCTCAGAACAAGTAGAAGAAAGTTATTTGTTTCTGGCCATTTTGAGCCTGTAATCAAACCCACAAATGCTGATGCTCCCAGATACTGAACCAGTCTGAAGATGGCTAGTTTTATTGCTTCTTTAATCACTACAACAGTTTTCAGCTGTGCTAACATAATTGCAAAAGGGTTTTACATTTAAACTCAGTTTTTCACAATTCCTGACATTTAATCCTAGTAAACATTCCCTGTCTTAGGTCAGTTAGGATCACCACCTTATTTTAAGAATATGGAGTGTCAGAATAATAGTATAGAGAATGATTTATTTCAGCTTTTATTTCTTTCATCACATTCCCAGTGGGTCAGAAGTTTACAGACACTCAATTAGTATTTGGTAGCATTGTCTTTAAATTGTTTAACTTAGGTCAAACATTTTGGGTAGCCTTCCACAAGCTTCCCACAATAAGGTGGGTAAATTTTGGCACATTCCTCCTGACAGAGCAGGTGTAACTGAGACAGGTATGTAGGCCTCCTTGCTTGCAGATGTTTTTTTTGTTCTGCCCACATATTTTCTATAGGATTGAGGTCAGGGCTGTCCTTAAGCCATTTTGCCACAACTTTGGAAGTATGCTTGGGGTCATTGTCCATTTGGAAGACGCATTTGCGACCAAGCTCTAACTTCCTGACTTCCTCATGATGCCATCTATTTTGTGAAGTGCACCAGTCCCTCCTGCAGCAAAGCATCCCCACAACATGATGCTGCCACCCCTGTGCTTCTCGGGTGGGATGGTACTCTTCGGCTTGCAAGCCTCCCCCTTTTTCTTCCAAATATAACGATTGTCATTATGGCCGAACAGCTCTATTTTTGTTTCATCAGACCAGAGGACATTTCTCCAAAAAGTACGGTCTTTGTCCCTATGTGCAGTTGCAAACTGTAGTCTGGCTTTTTTATGGTGGTTTTGGACCAGTGGCTTCTTCCTTGCTGAGCGGTCTTTCAGGTTATGTCGATATAGATACTTTTGTACCAGTTTCCTCCAGCATCTTCCCAGGGTCCTTTGCTGTTGTTCTGGGATTGATTTGCTCTATTCGCACCAAAGTACGTATCTCTAGGAGACAGAACACGTCTTCTTCCTGAGCGGTATGATGGCTGCGTGGTCCCACGGTGTTTATACTTGCATGCTATTGTTTGTACAGATGAACATGGTACCTTCAGGTGTTTGGAAATTGCTCCCAAGGATGATCCAGACTTGTGGAGGTCCACAATGTTTTTTTCTGAGTTCTTGGCTCATTTCTTTTGTTTTTCCCATGATGTCAAAGCAAAGAGGCACTGAGTTTGAAGGTAGGTCTTGAAATACATCCACAGGTACACCTCCAATTGACTCAAATTATGTCAATTAGCCTATCAGAAGCTTCTAAAGCCATGACATCCTTTTCTGGAATGTTCCAAGCTGTTTAAAGGCACAGTCAACTTAGTATTTGTAAACTTCTGACCCACTGGAATTGTGATACAGTGAATTACAAGTGAAATAATCTGACTTCTGACTTCAACTATATATATATCTTTGTTTTATGTTTATATTTGTTGGGATTTATATATTGTTTATTTGTATCTGTTGGGCTTTAGCTCAGGTTATCCTTTAGAGTCAAGTATATTTGTCTAGGCTCAGTTGTTCCTTGACTAGCACCATTCACTCTCGCTGTCGATGTTTCCAATGTTATACCTTCTAATAGTAACTGTATCCACTGGTGAATTGGGAGAGAGTGAGGTGATTGCCATCTAAGAGCCAACATCTTTTTTTGTCCACGTACTTTTGGTCATGTAGTATACATTTATTAACACTTTTCCTCTCCCTTCCACTTTCTCACTCTGTTTTCTGCCTTCCTTCTCATCGCTCTCTCTCTTTTCCGCCCTCTCTCTTTGTCTCTCCATCTCCATCTGTCTCGCTCTCTCCTCCAGCTCGGGAGGCATGTGGAAGCCATCACTATGATCTATGACTGTGAGGGGCTGGGTCTCAAACATTTGTGGAAGCCTGCCATCGAGACTTACGGAGAGGTATACTAAATGTCGTGTCTTTACTATCATGAACTGAAGACTGATAGTCTTTATCAAAGATTCTCTGTAAATAGTTACTACGCGATCAACTGATTAATCACGTAACTAATTAATTAGGAAGTCGGGGCACCAAGGAACATTTTTCAGATTACAAAGTTATCATTTCCTAAAATAACTTTTCAGATATTTTATCTGATCAATTAGTTTTTGAATGAATGAATTATTTACTTTACCTCACGTTAATCTCATTCCAAAAAATCTGCACGAACCCAGTCTTCACTACTATCCATACATCAATTGTCTTAAATCATGTATTTATTACTAACTAAATAATTCACAGAAATGCATAAACAAACAAACAAACAAGGTAAATGTAATGATAGGAAAATGCACCCTAGTGGGCTAAACCGGCATGGCGGCTTGTTAGATAAAAGGGGAAGTGGGGGTTCATTTATTTTGTAGCATTGTCCGTCTCTCTCCCTCTCTCTCTCGGTTGTGGTTAGAGGGGATTGTTCAGAGTGACATTCGTTATAGAATTGATGTTTCGGTGGTTGTCGTTCTTCGCGTTCAATGATGCCGAATTCCTAGCTGCAGACTAGTAATCAATATCAAAGACTTGTTCTTATTCTGTCGGTATCGATGGTCTTAAGAGTTTAACCACGTGGTATGGTTAACTTCTTTGTGCCATCTGAGACGTCTGCGTCCCACCCAGCCAACAGGAAATGCAAATGTGCCACGCCAAATGCTAATAGCACTCGTTAAAACTCAAACATTCATTAAAACACACATGCAAGGTACTGAATTAAAGCTACACTCATTGTGAATCTAGCCAACAAGTCAGATTTTTAAAATGCTTTTCGGAGAAAGCATGAGAAGCTATTATCTGATAGCATGCAACACCCCGAAATACCTGAAGGGGACGTAAACAAAATAATTAGCATAGCCGGCGCTACACAAAACGCAGAAATAAAATATAAAACATTCATTACCTTTGACGAGCTTCTTTGTTGGCACTCCTATATGTCCCATAAACATCACTATTGGGTCTTTTTTTTTCGATTAAATCGGTCCATATATACCCAAAATGTCCATTTATGAAGACTGTGTGATCCAGGAAAAAACACTGTTTCAAAACGCAACGTCATTTTTTTAAATTAAAAAAGGTGCCTATAAACTTTGACAAAACACTTCAAACGACTTTTGTAATCCTACTTTAGGTATTAGTAAACGTTAATAATCTATCAAATTGATCACGGGGCGATGTGTATTCAATAGCTCCACGTCTTCAAATGATGGTCGAAAATCTCTCTTCCAAAACATCCTGTCGTATACCGGATGACAAGGGGTGTCTCTTCTTCATTTGACCAAGGAACAACCTCCAGGCAATTGCCAAGACTGGCGACATCTGTCGGAAGCTGTAGGACTTGTAAACTGGGAGCCATCTATTTTGCTGTGCCATAGACAATACAGGCAACTGGCGCATTGATTTTTTTCCCCCCCGTTTTGGTGATCAGTTTTCCCTGGGCTTTTTCACAAAACACATGTTCTGTTATAGTCACAGCCGTGATTTCTATCCACACATACTAATCATATGCATATACTATATTCCTGGCATGAGTAGCAGGACTTTGAAATTTTGCGTGATTTTTAACAAAATGTTGATAAAATAGTCCCGAGCTCTAAGAGGTTAAAAGATTCAGCAATGGTCTACAACCTTTGTTCCCCTCCTAATGGAGAAAAACATGGTCTGCAACCTTTAGCCATCTCGTAATTGAGGTAAGCTCGGTCTACTGATCGAAAACCCGAGTGGGGTTTTTATTTGGAATGGCAGAAAAGCCTGTCCCAGGATGTCTAACCCTAACTGGGCTCAGGGGCGGTCCTCTGATTTAGTTCAAATCAAAAGGGAATTGTATTTTTCTTCATTAAACAGTCCAAAATCATATTACACAATTATACAAACAGTATCATACGCACTCATTCATCTTATACAACAATTAGATGTAAACCTCATATCTGAGGCTATTATACAAACAGCGTTACGGTAATGTGGCTACACAGTCTCCCATGAGCTTGTTGTGACAAACGGACCAGTTCCTAGCTGGATTCTTCACCGGTCCTCTATACTCTCCCTGGAACATGACATTTGTTCGTACCTCAAGTTCTGTGAGGTGGAAGGATTTCCTTTGTCCTCTATGAAAGTTTACTCTCTCTCTACTATGTGTCCATGAGGAGATCCTTTCAGCAATTTACTACCTCTGACCACAGCAGCCTAGTTGAAGGAGGCAAGGGGGATGTAGGGAGAGGGGGATGGGGGTTGCTATACCCAAAGAGGCCAACGTCATGACAACACACACACGCACGCACGCACGCACGCACGCACGCACGCACGCACGCACGCACGCACGCACGCACGCACGCACGCACGCACGCACGCACGCACGCACGCACGCACGCACGCACGCACGCACGCACGCACGCACACACACACACACACACACACACACACACACACACACACACACACACACACACACACACACACACACACACACACACACACACACACACACACACACACACACACACACACACACACACACACACACAGAGAGAGTTCTGTTGAATCCATAGGGGGGGGGGGGTGATCTGAGATGATACTGTCTGATCAAAGTGTTTTATCCTTACAGATCCTGACCATGTTTGAGGACAACTACCCTGAGGGCCTCAAGAGACTATTTGTCATTAAAGGTAAGTTTCACCACCACTTCTTCGTCATATCAATCTATTATATTTGGATGTGGAGAAATGATCTGGAGAAGACCAACCATGCTATCGTTTCTTTGTACATTTGAAAAAGATAGATCCTAAAGAAACCATGAATAATGGACACAACTCTTTAAACATCGAATCCGCATTTGGGGAAACAGAGCCACTGTTTGCCCCACCACCTTTGTTATTATTTTGGTTTTGTTGATGAAACGGAGAAGAGGAACGTCCGGCAGTATTTATAAAAAAAATATATTTAAAAATGCAGTACATATTCTGCTGTTTTACTACGCGTGCAATGATATCTGAGGGAAAAGAACCATCATCATGTTTGCAGTAAATTCTTTGTTGTTGTAATATCCCAAACGGAGGTGGCAATTTCACCAATTAAGGATTCCAGAGGGAGATGTTACCCCTTAGTATCCCAGTAGTTGTAACGATCGTCGTAGGTGGAAGAAGGAGTAGACCAAAACGCAGCTTGGTAAGTGTTCATGTTGTTAATTTAATCAAAACTGAACACGAAACAAAATAACGAGAACAAAACAGTTCTGTCAGGTGATACACACAAAACAGAAAACAAACTACCCACAACTCAAGGGCGAAACCAGGCTGCCTAAGTATGGTTCTCAATCAGAGACAACGATTGACAGCTGCCTCTGATTGGGAACCATACCAGGCCAAACACATAGAAATACAAACATAGAATACCCACCCATATCACACCCTGACCAAACTAAAAATAGAAACATACAAAGCAATCTACGGTCAGGGCGTGACAGTAGTAAACTTACTTATGTTGTGTGTCTCACATCTCTCAAACCTTATTTAGACAGCATTGTATCACACTTGTTCTCTCTTTTCCCACTCCTTAGCCCCCAAGCTCTTCCCCGTGGCCTACAACCTCGTCAAGCACTTCCTTAGTGAGATCACCCGCAACAAGATCATTGTCCTGGGTGGTAAGACACTTCCGTATTTCCATTTGAATGTTCCCATAAAAATATACTGTTTCAGAATGCTGAATCATGTCAGCTCTATGCATGGCATTTCTATTACAGTAGGAACATTCCATACGCTGTGAATACATACAGTATATGGTTGCATCGTCTCTAACTCTACCCAGTTTAACCCTTCAGGTCAGTAAAGGTAATGAATGCACTCACTGTAAGTCGCTCTGGATAAGAGCGTCTGCTAAATAACTCAAACGTAAAATGGCAATATCAGTCTCTCTATCTTTCCCTGTCTGTTCTGCAGCCAACTGGCAGGAGGTGTTGCTGAACTACATAGACCCAGAGCAGCTTCCTGCTGCGTACGGAGGGAAACTCACCGACCCGGACGGCGACTCTCGCTGTAGGACCAAGGTGAGCTCACACCACCAGGAAGTGGGTTGCTTTTTTCATGACCCCCCCGAAATGTGACGAGAGATGTCCAATGCTGTAGTCATTGCTGCTCTTCAGTAGATTTAGGAGAAAAAATGTATTTAATTACATATGGCGACAACAGTTAGGGCTTGCAGTGCCACCTATTACTAGTTGCTCCACACCTGCCTAAGGGCTTTTGCAGTAGGAAGGACTCAACATGCTGCAATATTGAAGCCATGCTGTGAGATGAGAGCAGCTTTGCTTTGCTGCCTGCAACCACAAGATGCTGCAGGCAGGGCTAATAACGTTCCTAAGATACATCCAGCTACTTGTGGGGCCAGTAGAATTAGATGAGGATTCTCTGTCAGACTGTTGGACTTTGTATGTGTGATACATTGAGATTGTGGGCTATATATCACCATGAAATAATTCACAATGAGTCTCGAGTCTTTTTATTCCTTCTCGTCATTGAGATGTTATAGGAGTTCCAGATGGCTTCCTTAGAGTCTGCTTCAACAGTTACAGTCTGCTGATTGGGTATTTTTCGAAGACAATGCCGCATGGATATATCATGGATCTGCTTATTTTTGCTCTTCAGTTCAATTCTGCCTTGCCACAAATTACCTTGCTGCCAGCCAGCTACAACCTCTCAATGGCTCTGTAGTCATCTACCTGCCAGTAAATGCCATGACAGTTGAGTCTAGATGCATTTGAAATGTTCTTACCTAGGAAACTGACCCTTGCTCTGATGTCTCTGTAGATACATAGGTAGAGATGTCTTCCTAACCTGGAGAGGAGCAGGAGGAGTAGGAGGACAGGTCTTTGTCATCCCAAATGAGACCCAGGAAATTACCTTTTGAAATCTTCCGGAAGACTAAGATTTCACGGACTGAAATTCTTCCTAACTTCATGATTCCATTTTACTCAACTGAGTAATTTAGTCTTTCAACACAGGATTGAACAGGAACTTCAGCTTTTATCATTAGTAGCTATCCTATGGGGTTCTATGGAGTGTTTAGATCAGGAACTTAGGTTAACCCAGAACTAAATTATTGCGTAATTTGGTCAGATGCCATCTGTTAGGTTCTGAACAAACAGAGAAAAACTCAAACGGACGACTAGAAAAAGCTCAAACCCAAGTTTATTCACCCACTGGGTCATACAGCTGCAAAGACAAGGTATGATTACACAAGCACATATAACCTCCTACTAGGCAGGGTCAACTCCTTACACATCTAGACAGCCAATACATCTCTGTTGCTAGGCAGGAACTTATTGGTTCCTCTCACTGGGGTAGTCATGGCCCTGCCTGATGCTAGAACCTTCGTGGGTGTGGAAGTGTATGTATATGAGGTAGAACTGTAGTAGGAGAGTCATTGTGGTGGGCCCCCTTCCCCAAGGTTTCTTCTTACTTCATCTGTTGACTTGACCTCGAGTCGAATTCCTCACTCGTCCCTTGTTCCACAGCCAGTCTGCCTTATCAGAGACTAACTAGACTGTTGCCCTTTGCCTCCCTCCTTACGAACAACAAAAAATTAACTTTCTGCACTTCCCCCTTGTCTCACTCAGTAAATTTTCATACACCAAATTCTTATCCACCCTTCATTGACCCCGACATATACATTCCTTATACATGTCAAATAATCAATAAGTTCTAGTATGGTAACAGGAATAAGTATAATTCAAGCTACAATCCAACAGTCCCTCTTTTTTTAATAGTATCTCCATACTGTTCAACAATTAGGGTAGCCTAGTGGTTAGAGCGTTGGACTAGTAACCGAAAGGTTGCATGTTCATATCCCCGAGCTGTCGTTCTGCCCCTGAACAGGCAGTTAACCCACTGTTCCTAGGCCGTCATTGAAAATAAGAATTTGTTCTTAACTGACTTACCTACTAAAAAACAACAAAAAAAACCAGTAGAAATTACTTATAAATAAACAGAAAAGAAAACATAATTCATATTCTCAGTTGATTTGGATGTTTACACCTCAGAGACTTATGGCCTCAAACCTATAATCACACTATGCACCCTTTTACCCCCCCCCCCCTGTCTGCCATTACCCCTCCTGTTGTACAACTGATAATGACATTTCAGCTGGAGATTTTGACTTTCTCTTCCTCCTTCCGGTTCCTAAGAGATTGAAAGCAAAAGACTTGAAAAGAAAACACAATATATGACAAGTGTTAGTAATGCGTTAAGCTATGCATAATCATATATGGCAAAAACTGTACCTTTGGATACTGTTCTGCTGGGGTCCACAAAAATCAAGGCTCAAAATACCTCCTCATGCTTGTACCCAGACTTCCCCCATCAGGCTGCAGGTTTTACAGGAGGTGTTCCCACGTGATGTCATCCTCACTTTGGCCCTCTGTTTCCCCAGAAAAGCCCCCCTCCTTTGTCTAGGATGTACAATGAATCTCTGTGTCTAGGCAGGTGGTGTTATCCTCCCATCCCGAGTCCAGAACCTTTCGTACTCCTCCACACATCTCCCAGTCTTCTTATCAGTAGTATACATTATTGCACTTTGCCTCAGTCCATTGTTAATTACCTGGACTCATAAACAAACAGCTATTTGAGAATAAGCGACCCATTCCTACTCAAGTGAATATCATGAAAGCTAGAAGACAGTATTATAGGGCAATAGTTCACAATCTACGGTATAAGCGCTATCATATGACTCCTATCTCCCTTATGGGAACATTCTGTCTCTGAGACAGGCCATCGTTGTACTTTGCCTCCGGCCATAAATACATTTGCACATAGATCATTCCATCTAAACCATAACACACTCATTACTACTGCTAGGCCACTTACAGTGGGGCAAAAAAGTATTTAGTCAGCCACCAATTGTGCAAGTTATATTACTTAAAAAGATGAGAGGCCTGTAATTTTAATCATAGGTACACTTCAACTATGACAGACAAAATGAGAAAAGAAATCCAGAAAATCACATTGTAGGATTTTTTATTTATTTATTTGCAAATTATGGTGGAAAATAAGTATTTGGTCAATAACAAAAGTTTATCTCAATACTTTGTTATATACTCTTTGTTGGCAATGACAGAGGTCGAACGAGGTTCATCTTCAATGCACGACACAGGGATTCTTTAGCTAAATAGCCCAGTACTGTAGCCTACTCCCGACCGTCACATTCCATCCATATTTTTTGTTCCATCCTAACAGAAACCCAGAAGGTTTTTCATTTTGCTTGGAATAGAAACACCATAATATTAATACAATTAATTAAAAGCAAAATTTCTTACAATTAGTCCCATATACTATGTTCTTACAAAACAAGGTTTAAAATTCTCTAGTACAGCCGCTATTGAAGGCTATCAAATGCTTCTCAAAGATGTCCTCTGGTGGTCAAACTTGCACTAACTAGCATTAATGATACTAGTGTTTGGCACTTAAATAGCGTGCCATAGAATTCTGCGGCACCATACAACCTAAGCCGCAGTACGCTGCAACTTTTAAAGGACGAACCACTGTAGAAAATGTTCTTTGTGTTCCCTTTAAGGTGTATCCTTTCTAACTAGTGAAATACCAACTAAAACCAAATAATAAGACCCCACGCAACACCACAAAAAAACATTCATAACAGGTGGTTTGTGTGCTGGTGTGCGTGGTAAAACGTTGGGCAAAAACAAACAAATGGCCAGACCTTACTTAATTGTGACCTCCTTTTACGGCCGGATCCAGGTAACTTTATACTTAATAGAAGTGCAGAATTTCACTAACTGCTCTCCCAAGACAACAGCCTCGGAAATATTTCAAAGGGAGAGATATGAACACCCTATCCTATCCTGGAAGAGAAAATGTACATTTTGTTCGTTTTCACTATGCTAAATCTTAATCAAGCAACACAAAGTTTTAAATACAGACAAAACAAAACATGATAATTTCTGTTTACAAAGAGGCTACTGTCCTCCACTCTTTGAATCACTTGTGTTGTAATCCACCCCAACCTTTACTGCATATACTATAACCAATATCCATTGGATATTCACTATTTGCTTCACACTCATTAATGTCTACTATTTTAAGATTAATATTCACTAAATCGAGACAGGTCTAATTTTGGCCCATTGTAATCAAAGCAGTGTTCTCTCGCCTGCACTGCACTTAGACACGACGGCATTCCTCTTGCCAAGTCTAACAATTTTTAAAATGTAACTAGGCAAGTCAGTTAAGAACAAATTCTTATTTACAATGACTGCTTACCTCGGCCAAACCCGGATGACCCAAGGCCAATTGTTCACCACCCAATGGGATACAACCTGGATTTGAACCAAGGGCTGTAATGACACCTCTTGCACTGAGATGCAGTGTCTTAGACCGCTTTACTCCAGTATATGACTGGTCTCTCTTTCCCCCCCATGAATTTGCGTAACCACCATGCCCATGAAAACTTTTTTTTTAAACTTTACAATTGTTTCTTTAACTCTATGAACAATTACTCACAATATTAAATCGGTTGCAACACTCACTACCAAGTTCCAAACTTGTCAGCGCAATAACTGTTCTTCAGGAGCTTCGTGAAATGGGTATCCATGGCCGAGCAGCCGCACATAAGCCTGTTCACCATGCGCAATGCCAAGCGCCGGCTAGAGTGGTGTATAGCTCGTCCTCAGTGGACTCTGGAGCAGTGGAAACATTTTCTGGAGTTCTGAATCACACTTCACCATCTGGCAGTCCAACGGACAATCTGGGTTTGGCGGATGCCAGGAGAACGGTACCTGCCCGAATGCATAGTGCCAAGTGTAAAGTTTGGTGGAGGAGAAATAATGGTCTGGGGCTGTTTGTCATGGTTCGGGCTAGGCCCCTTTGTTCCAGTTAAGGGAAATTTTTACGCTACAGCATACAATGACATTCTAGACAAGTCTGTGCTTATAACTTTTTGCCATCAGTTTGGGGAAGGCCCTTTCCTTTTTCAGCATGACAATGCTCCCCGTGCACGAAGTGAGGTCCATACAGAAATGGTTTGTCGAGATTGGTGTGGAAGAACTTGCCTGGCCTACAAAGAGCCCTGTCCTCAACTCCATCGAACACCTTTGGGATGAATTGCGAGCCAGGCCTAATCGCCCAACATCAGTGCCCGACATCACTAATGCTCTTGTAGCTGAATTGAAGCAAATCCCTGCCACAATGTTCCAACATCTAGTGGAAGGCCTTCCCAGAAGAGTGGAGGCTGTTATAGCAGCAAAGAGGGGACCAACTCCATAATAATGCCCATGATTTTGGAATAAGATGATTGACGAGCAGGTGTCCACGTACTTTTGGTCATGTAGTGTGTATATTTGTACGTGTGTATTTGTTGGGCTTTATAGTTTGTTTATTTCTATATGTTGTGCTTTAGCTTAGGTTATTCTTTACAGATTCAAGTATATTTGTTCAGGCCTCAATTGACCCTTGACTAGCACCATTCATTCTCCCTGTCGATATTTCTAATGTTACAACTTCTAATAGTAACTGTATCCACTGGTGAATTGGGAGAGAGTGAGGTGATTGCCATCTATGAGCCAAAAACTTTTTTTGTGGCAGTGTCACCTGCCAACGGTAATCATCTCTGATTGATTAAGAGATTCAAGGAGCTATCATCGTTAAGTAACATAGTAGATGGAAAGCATTGAATATTTCCATTCATGCACTTCAAACTGCAGCAGGGCACTCCCACATCATATGGAAGAATGTGACTACCTGATTTAGGGTACATGGTGAACAGTTGGGAGTTGGGGCCAATTTCATTGTAAAACAAATCCTTGGTGTTAAATACAGTCTGTGACAAAACTTTGAATATACACTGAGTGTACAAAACATTAGGAACACCTGCTCTTTCTGTGACAGACTGACCAGGTGAATTCAGGTGAAGGTTATGCTCCCTTATTGATGTCACATGTTAAATCCATTTCAATCAGTGTAGATGAAGGGGAGGAGATGGGTTAAATAAGGATTTTCAAGCCTTGAGACAATTGAGCTATGAATTGTGTACCATTCAGAGGGTGAATGGGCAAGACAAAAGATTTAGGTGCCTTTGAATGGGGTATGGTAGTAGGTGCCAGTGTCGATTTTTCAAGAACTGCAATGCTGCTGGGTTTTTCACTCTCAACAGTTTCCTATGTGTGTGGTCCACCACCCAAAGGACACCCAGCCAACTTGACACAACTGTGGGAAGCATTGGAGTCAACATTGGCCAGCATTCCTGTGAAATGCTTTTGACACCTTGTAGAATCCATGCCCTGATGAATTGAGGCTGTTCTGCGGGCAAAACTCCTGTGTTCCTTGTGTTTTGTACACTCATTGTATACAGTTGAAGTCGGAAGTTTACACACACTTAGGTTTGAGTCATTAAAACTCGTTTTTCAACCACTCCACAAATGTCTTGTTAACAAACTCGGTTAGGATATCTACTTTGTGCATGACACAAGAAATTTTTCCAACAATTGTTTACAGACAGGTTATTGTATCACAATTCCAGTGGATCAGAAGTTTACAAACACTAAGTTGACTGTGCCTTTAAACAGCTTGGAAAATTCCAGAAAATGCTGTCATGGCTTTAGAAGCTTCTGATAGGCTAATTGAAAATCATTTGAGTCAATTGGAGGTGAACCTGTGGATGTATTTCAAGGCCTGCCTTCAAACCCAGTGCCTCTTTGCTTGACATCATGGAAAAAACAAAAGAGATGAGCCAAGACTTCAGAAAAAAAATTGTAGACCTCCACAAGTCTTGTTCATCCTTGGGAGCAATTTCCAAACAGTAGTACGCAAGTATAAACACCATGGGACCACGCAGACGTCATACCGTTCAGGAAGGAGACACGTTCTGTCTTCTAGAGATGAATGTACTTTGGTGCAAAAAGTGCAAATCAATCCCAGAACAGCAAAGGACCTTGTCAAGATGCTGGAGGAAACAGGCACAAAAGTATCTATATCCACAGTAAAACGAGTCCTATATCGACATAACCTGAAAGGTGCTCAGCAAGGAAGAAGCCACTTCTCCAAAACGCCATAAAAAAAAACAGACTACAGTTTGTAATTGCACATAAGGACAAAGATCGTACTTTTTGGAGAAATGTCCTCTGGTCTGATGAAACTGTTTGACCATAATGACCATCATTATGTTTGGCGGAAAAAGGGGGAGGCTTGCAAGCCGAAGAACACCATCCCAACTGTGAAGCATGGGGGTGGCAGCATCATGTTGTGGGGGTGGCAGCATCATGTTGTGGGGGTGCTTTGTTGCAGGAGGGACTAGTGCACTTCATAAAATAGATGGCATCAGGAGGAATGATAATTATCTGGATATACTGAAGCAACATCTCAAGACATCAGTCAGGAAGTTAAAGCTTGGTCGCAAATGAGTCTCCAAATGGACAATGACCACAAGCATACTTCCTAAGTTGTGGCAAAATGGCTTAAGGACAACAAAGTCAAGGTGTTGAAGTAGCCATCACAAAGCCCTGACCTCAATCCTATATAAAATGTATGGGCAGAACTGAAAAAAGTGTGTGCGAGCAAGGAGGCCTATACACCTGGCTCCATTACACTAGCTGTGTCAGGAGGAATGGGCCAAAATTCACCCAACTTATTGTGGGAAGCTTGTGAAAGGCTACGTTTGACCCAAGTTAAACAATTTAAAAGCAATGCTACCAAATACTAATTGAGTGTATGTAAAGTTCTGACCCACTGGGAATGTGATGAAAGAAATAAAAGCTGAAAGAAATCATTATCTCTACTATTATTCTGACATGTCACATTCTTAAAATAAGGTGGTGATCCTAACTGGCCTAAGACAGGAAATTTGACTAGGATTTAATGTCAGGAATTGTGGAAAATCTGAGTTTAAATGTATTTGGCTAAGGTGTATATAAACTTCCGACTTCAACTGTAAGTATATGGATGAGCGATGGCTGAGCGGCATAGGCAAGGTGCAGTAGAAGGTATAAAATACAGTATATACATGTGATATGAGTAATGTAAGATATGTAAACATTTTTAGTGGCATTATTTAAAGTGCCATTGTTTAAAGTCACTAGTGATCTATTTATTAAAGTGGCCAGTGATTGGGTCTCAATGTAGATAGCAGCCTCTCTGAGTTAGTGATTGCTGTTTAGCAGTCTGATGGGCTTGGGATTGAAAAACAGCTTCTGTCTCTCGGTCCCAGCTTTGATGTACCTGTACTGACCTCGCCTTCTGGATGGTAGCGTTGTGAACATGCAGTGGCTCGGGTGGTTGGTGTCCTTGATGATCTTTATGGCCTTCCTGTGACATCGGGTGCTGTAGGTGTCATGGAGGGCAGGTAGTTTGCCCCCGGGGATGCGTTGTGCAGACCGCAGCACCCTCTGGAGAGCCTTGCGGTTGAGGGCGGTGCAGTTCCGTACAAGCTGTGTTACGGCCCGACAGGATGCTCTCGATTGTGTATCTGTAAAAGTTTGTCAAGAGTGTTGGTGACAAGCCAAATTTCTTCAGCCTCCTGAGGTTGAAGAGGCACTAGAGGAATAACCTTAATTTCTCCGAACCAGAATAGACTGACGAGTTTCAGAAGAAAGTTATTTGTTTCTGGCCATTTTGAGCCTGTAATCGAACCTACAAATACTGATGCTCCAGATACATAACTAGTCTAAAGAAGGCCAGTTTTATTGCTTTTTTTAATCAGAACAACAGTTTTCAGCTGGGTTAACATAATTGCAAAAGGGTTTTCTAATGATCAATTAGCCTTTTAAAACGATAAACTTGGATTAGCCTACACAACGTGTCATTGGAACACAGGAGTGATGGTTGCTGATAATGGGCCTCTGTAGATATTACATTAAAAAATGATCTGTTTCATCTGACATTTATAGCTTATTTGCTGTAGAGGGAGATCAGAATGGGTCTGTGTGTACACTACAGGCTGATTGTGCAACAGTCAGTCAAGTTTTAAAGATCATTTTTAACACCTTTACCGCCGACAGTGCCACAAATGCATTTGGATCAAGGTCCTATTTGTGTCTGCAGCTGTCCTCAGCTCAACATTTCCCATGGCTTGCTGTGTTATGCTAGACATGTAATGAATGGTCTTGTGTGATTTGACTGTGGACCAATGCTAATTGCCCTCTGCTTATGGTTGAGGTGAACCATCCCATCTCTCTCTCTCTTCACTCACAAATGGAATACATCACCCCTTTTTGCCCCCCCGGTGGTTCTCAATTACTGCTGCAAGCAGCATTTTTAACTTCCGTCTGTGTTTGGTGTGTCAGTATTTCTCAAATCCTTGGTTTTCTTGAGCTGAGGGCTCAGACTGTTTAGGAAGATGAGATCATTAGCCAGTAAGGTGGTCTAAAGAAAATTGTTGGTCTTGTTATTATAGCAAATAAATTACAAAACTAAACTCTGAGGCTGATACTCTGGACTTTTATTTCTCAGCTGAAAGTATGTGAAGCTCAAAAAGCGTATGATAAAACATGTAACCGCAGCAGATTCGTAGTTGTAGAAAGTAAAGCTTTCTTTTTTATTTCCTCGTAAGTTCTTCCCTAAAAAAAATGTCCTGCTGACTTTCATAGCATTTTTATCAGCTACAGTACCTTGCAAAAGTATTCACCCCCTTGGTGTTTTTCCTATTTTGTTGAAATACAACCTGTAATTTAAATATATTTTTATTTGGATTTTATGTAATGGACATGCACAAAACAGTCCAAATTGGTGAAGTGAAATTAAATTACTTGTTTCAAAAAATAAAAAAATGTAATGGAAAAGTGGTGCGTGCATATGTATTCACCCCCTTTGCTATGAAGCCCCTAAATAAGATCTGGTGCAACCAATTACCTTCAGAAGTCACATAATTAGTTAGATTGCACATAGTTGAACTTTATTTAAGTGTCACATGATCTCAGTGTATATATATATATATATATATCTGTTCTGAAAGGCCCCAGAGTCTGCAACACCACTAAGCAAGGAACACCACCAAGCAAGCGGCACCATGAAGAACAAGGAGCTCTCCAAACAGGTCAGGGACAAAGTTGTGGAGAAGTATAGATCAGGGTTGGGTTATGAAAAATATCAGAAACTTTGAACATCCCATGGAGCACTATTAAATCCATTATTAAATTTTTTTAAGAATATGGCACCACAACAAGCCTGCCAATAGAGGGCCAAAACTCACAGGCCAGGCAAGGAGGGTATTAATCAGAGAGGCAACAAAGAGACCAAAGATAACCCTGAAGGAGCAGCAAAGCTCCACAGTGGAGATTGGAGGATCTGTCCATAGGACCACTAAGAGCTGGGCTTTACAGAAGAGTGTCCAGAAAAAAATCCATTGCTTAAAAAGGCACGTGGGAGACTCCCCAAACATATGGAACAAGGTACTCTGGTCAGATGAGACAAAAATTGAGCTTTTTGGCCATCAAGGAAAACGCTATGTCTGGCACAAACCCAACACCTCTCATCACCCCGAGAACACCATTTCACAGTAAAGCATGGTGGTGGCAACATCATGCTGTGGGGATGTTTTTCATCAACAGGGACTAGGTAACTACTAGTCAGAATTGAAGGAAAGATGAATGGCGCTAAATACAGGGAAATTCTTAAGGGAAACCTGTTTCAGTCTTCCAGAGATTTGACACTGGGACAGAGGTTCACCTTTCAGCAGGACAATAACCCTAAGTATACTGCTAAAGCAACACTTGAGTGGTTTAAGGGGAACATTTAAATGTATCGGAATGGCCTAGTCAAAGCCCAGACCTCAATCCAATTGAGAATTTGCGGTATGACTTAAAGATTGGCTGTACACCAGCGAAACCCATCCAAATTGAAGTAGCTGGAGCAGTTTTGCCTTGAAGAATGGGCAGCAATCCCTGTGGCTAGTTGTGCCAAGCTTATAGAGACATACCCAAAGAGAATTACAGCTGTAATTGCTGCAAAAGGTGGCTCTACAAAGTATTGACTTTGGGGGGGGTGAATAATTATGCACAGTCAAGTTTTCCGTTTTATTTGTCTTATTTCTTGGTTGATTCATAATAAAACAAATATTTTGCATCTTCAAAGTGTTGTGTAAATCAAATTATACAACCCCCCCACCCCCCACCCCCCAAAAAGAAAAAAAATCCATTCTAATTCCAGGTTGTATGGCATCAAATTAGGAAAATGCCAAGGGGGGTGAATACTTTCGCAAGCCAATGTAACCCCACATTATCCATCCTCTTACTCTGTCTATATATATATGTGTGTGTATTCAAGATCCACTATGCTGGGACAGTGCCTACGTCCTACTATGTTCGTGAGTCAGTGAAGGTGGACTATGAACAGTGTCTAACAGTCAGCCGTGGCTCCTCGCAGCAGCTAGAATATGAGATCCTCTTCCCTGGCTGTGTGCTCAGGTGAGTGGACCGATATTACTACCGCTATTTCTTTCTTTCTACCCCTCCCTCTTTCTCTGTCTTACCTCTCTGTAACCCCACTACTTGTCCTGTTCTATCTCGGCCTCCCTTACCTCCCTCCGCCTTTATTTTCCTCTCTCTCTATCTCTTTATTACCCTCCTTAACTCCAGTGCAGGGTGACCCTGCATCGAGTCCGATACCCACGGTTCCCCGTGGTTGACCCGGAAAAATGTCAGTTGGTGGGTGAAATGAAAACGTTCTTTCAACCCACGGGTCGGCTCGCGATTCAGAACAATTATAATCCGGATCGAAACATTTTAAATCGATATAAAAATGGTTTACAGACCCAGGACTTGTTGTGTTGCGAATTCCATTCTGTGAGCGATGAGGCAGACATATAAACTACCACGCTGTGGATCAGGGAACTGTCCATTATTTGTGTGGTGCTGAAATGTATGTTTCGTCCTCCCACACAAGAATACTTTGCCATGTGTACTTTCCCTGGCTCGCTTAGCTCATGTGAAAGTGGCCAACGTAGGTATTTGTTTACGATAGGCTAATTGAGTTTATTATCAGTTAACTATTAAGCTACTCCAGGCATTCATTTGCAGCCTTTCTTAAATTATGGGTTGGTGGATCGCGATGTGTCAGAGTAAATTTCTAATTATTTCATTAATTACTGGAATTGATTTGGCCAAGTGCGCTCTCTGCTTAGCAGCGGTCTCTGCTCAGTTTGGCAGCTGCGTTAGTGATAGTGAGATGCCCGTGTGCTTCGCGGTTTACCTGATTTTTTTTTTCCTGCAGTTTTCTTGAAGATTACTCCGCGACACAGGCGATGCAGCGCTGTCGTTCAGCAGCAGATGATGCGCTGTCTGCCACTGACTTGTCATTTCCATTCGCCATCACTCACCGCTGTCATCAAATAGATTCATGCTAGCCACAAGTTCTGACTGAGCTCAATTGTCATGCAACGCATATACAGAGAGCGTTTCTCTTTCATATAAATTTATAACGAAGAGCGCCCACAATGTGTTTTGTGCGGGGAAGTCTTTAGTAAATGAAACGACACGTCCTGACCAAACATCCACAGCATGATGGTAAACCAAGGGAGTTCTTTCAGAACAGGGTAGCATGCTTCAGGAAACACTGCTTCGACAGTGGAAAAGTAAGTCAGCTAGCATGGCATTGTCATTTTATAACAGGTGAGATGATAAGTAGAAATAAGGGAGTACTAACTAACTTCCATAGTAGTAGATGTGAGTTTATCTTTCAAACAATCCCCTGGCCTTGTACACAGCTAATAGCTATCATTTGCCAAAGCAAGCTAGCTACTGATAGTGCAACCCTAGTAACAGTACAAATGAAGAATAAAAATGCACATCTTACTGTATAAATGATTGTTGAAAACTGGTCTCTGTTGGAACTGTTGCTGTTAAAATACAATCATATTTTTTTTATTCTTAACTGGAATAAACTGATTGAAGCAAGATGCTTTTTGAGGCAAACACAGCTGTCTCCTGCCTGACTGAGAAAGTAGTAGATGTTCTGGTCCAGTTTGGCACCACATACCTATGCGAGTCAGGTTTCTCAACTCTGACACACTTAAAACAAGTACAGAAACAGTTTCAAGGTTGAGCATGACCTGAGTATTGCACTGTCAAGAACGGAGCCCAGAATAGACATGCTCTCAATAGGACTGTGTGTGTGTGTTTTCTGGTCTACATCTGTGTGATGTGATCAATCAGTTTATTCCAGTTCAAAATAAAACATATGTATTGTATTTTAACAGCAACAGTTCCAACCTAAACTTTCTTTCAACAATTTCTACAGCAAGATGTACAGTAGGCCTGATCATTGTTCATCTGTACTGATGCTTAGAGTTGCACTATCAAAAAGCCTGTGTGTGTGTGTGTGTTCTGTTATTCATGTGTGATGTGATCAATCAGTTTATTCCAGTTCAGAATGAAAATGATTTATTGTATTTTAACAGCAAACAGTTCCAACCTAGACAGATATGTAAGTGTTTTTAAAGGGGGAAAATAAACATTAATATATATTTATATGGATATTTAATTTCATTGTTATTTGTTTTTGTCTATATTGCATTTGTTTTAGGCATAATGGCAATGAAATATACCAATATTTATGCATAGTTGCATATTTTGCTAAGCTTGGGTCCCAGGAAAACACAGAATTTCTCATTTGGGTCCCAGGCTGAAAAGGTTTAAGAACCTCTGATTTAGACCATAACGCTGGCTATATCAAGTTTAAACCGGTGCGCTGGTGAATGTTTGAGCAGGCCAAGGTTATAGCCTACTAATTAAATGTAGTTTTGCATCCTATATTCGATTCTGGGAATTGTTTATATGATTTTCAATTAAACAGTTTTACTATCTAAACAATATTGAATGTAAAGGTCTTGTTTTATTATGTCGGCTATAGGCTTTCATCAGGTAAGAAGGCTAATGAGAAGAACCTTTTTCAGAGCAATTTTAGTTGTCAATGTGCCACATCTCATTGTAAAAAAATGTATTATGTCGTTCTGGCATGGTTTCATGGCATAGTTTCCTTTTATCTAAATGTTGATTAGACATGCATATACATTAACTCATGCAGGGAGGGGAATAATAACCTATGACTAGTCATAGCCTATGAATAGTCATAAAAACTATTAAATAAATTAATGTTATTTGGCGGGTCACGGATCGGCTCTCGGAACAATTCTATGCGGGTGTGTCGGGATATATAATTATGTAATATAATATCTCCCCCCCCATGCAGGTGGCAGTTTTCTAGTGATGGGGCAGACATCGGCTTTGGGGTGTTTATGAAGGGGAAGATAGGAGAGAGGCAGAATGCAGGGCAGATGCAGGAGGTGGTTCCCAGCCAGAGATACAACGCACACCTGGTGCCCGAAGACGGCTCTCTCACCTGCAGCGAGCCTGGGGTCTGTGAGTACAGGACAGCTAGACAGAGACACATAAGCGATTTCTAAACTTTATACCCCTTTCACACTATCGTGCCATCCCAAACCAAACTGTGCTGGCTTGGGTATTTTCTTTTCACATTGCCTATTTTTCATGGTTCCAGCATCTTTAATGCTTGGTTTGATTAGTCTCAGTAGTGTGAAAAGCCCTACAGTGGGCTAGAACAGAGGTACAATGACACATGAAGACTTGGGTAGGGGCACATAAGAACCTAGTCCAGTGGTACTAGACAGAGATTGGATCTCGGCCTACCAGTATAACACTAGCCCACCGTGTGACTACTTTATACAGACCTGTGTCTTTGCCTGTTGGGTGACGCTTTTCCTACTTCTGAGGGTATATCCGTGGTCAGTGGATCGTTCTGATAAGGAATGCGTTGTTTGCATCACCAAGTGTTGTGCGGGAAATAATTTATTCAAATTGTAAGATACTACCACCCCACCTCAAAATCAAAACCAATGTTTGTGCGCACACACTCTATTCTACTTATTGTCTGCTTCCTGTCTGCAAGGCTGATTAGCTAGACAAAAAGATGTGAAACACAGACATGTGCGTGCAAAGTGAGAACACAACATGGAATCCATGTTTGATTTTGATTTGGAGGGCGGTATCAGATATCAATTAGATTGAATTCTTACTTGGGCACTGCTCAGAGACGCAAACGACAACTGTCTACCGATTGCGGATGTAAGCTCGGTCGTGGGAAAATTGTCACCAAACAAGCATAGGAATGGTCAGCAAATAACTAGCAAGGTGGGTGCATGTTATAAAGCTAGACCCAGGTTCCACTCAGGTCTAGAAACTGGGCAATTAAGAACCAGGCCTTGCATACAAGCACACAAAGAGGACAAGGGCCGGAGTAAAGGTGTAGGACTTGACTTAGGCGACATCCATGTTGTTTTCTTTCTTCTTCAGATGTGCTGCGGTTCGACAACACCTACAGTATCTTCCAGTCCAAACGCATCTGCTTCACCGTCGAGGTATTGCTCCCAGGCCAATCTCAGTCTCCGAAAAAACGGGCTGGCTCACAAGTGGAGGCCAGCAACCAATCGCAGTCTCCGAATAACCAGGGTGGGTCAGAATCTGGGGCCAGCAGCTAATTGTGACAGCCTTTACTGAGCTAGAGCTAGTCTCAGCCCCGGCCATGGTCAGTGAAGTCAGACCTGAAACCACTGAAATAGACTCCAATGATCAGCACTGAGGTACTTCATCTGACAATGGGCCATTGTGCTGCTCACGAATGAAGGTATGTAGCTCTGGTCCAGTGCATTACATGCAGCTTGCTGATGCTGAGACTTCTACATCTGCAAGCCACACGCAATGCCCTGGGCCAGAGCTAGAATGTACAATGAAGAGAAACAAGTCCACAACTCAGGGTTCCTGGAGTAGAGGAGATGTATTCAAACACGGACTGAAACAACTGGTTTACTTTCTACAATAAGTGTACGGCTTTTAAAAATCTATTTTATTTTAAAGACCAGGAAGTATATTATATCTGAATGTCATTGATGGTCCAGGGTGTATTATTTTGCAATGCTGAGAGCAGAGCAGCAAGACCTCAGGAGATATTTATTTCGTCAACACTCCTCTATATAACCATCTGTTCAAGTACAATCCCTTTTCCGTGGCAACAACGCACTATGGGCATCACCCTGTCGTACTCTCTCTCAAGCACTGGGTGAATTTCAAGGTTTTTCCCTTGATTTCTCACCTTCTTCTCAAAAGGCAAGGAATAAGGAAATACTTTTGAGATGTACCCTCTCGCTCTCAATCTTTCTTCTTTCTGTCATGATTTATGAGTCATGACAAAATTAGGCCATTTTGAGTATGCCTTTACATTTCAAAATCAACACAGTTCTGTTCAAATGAATATGTTGACATACTGGTAGTTTTATTTTCAGGGAAAACAAATCTATATTTTGTCTTTTAATTGTTAGAACATGAAAGGCAAGAAATCTTTGAGAATGCTAATATCCACTGTCCAAAATCTGTATCATTAAGCATTATTGCAGTAGAATGACATTCCATTTTGTTGTGTAATCTTCAGCACCAGTGTTTTCCTGTATAGGGTTGCAATTTGCAAAATTCCAGTAACTTTCCCAAAATTCCCAGGATTTCCAGAAATCCGGGTTAGTGGTCTGGATTTCCTGCTTATTCCCTCCTGATTCCCGGAATTCTCCAACTGAGAAATCCAGAAAACCTAGGAATTTTGGGCAAATTACCGGAATTTTGCAAACCTTTTCATGTATATCTATATGTAACAACAAAAGACATACATGGTGTAAATGCTTGCCTTAAATACGTCAGTGTGTTTAAAGAATGTGCAGCACTCAACGAACTGGCCCTTATGGGCAGTTGAAACACTCAAAAAGCTCTATTATATGTCATCTGTAAACTGTACTTATTGATTGAAGTCGTCTTCTGCCAGCATCTGGATAAAGTATTTTGCACAGTGAAAATCATGGAATGTAGCTCTAGCTATTATAGCCTTATTCGACGTTAGTTTGTGCTCACTGTTCAATAGATAATTTATGTTACCTTTATGTATTTTAGTAATGAGTAGGGGGAACAGTACCCACTCCGAAACATTGAAATTGTTATCTTTTTGTGAACATTTGTCAATCTTTTCTTTAGTTTAAATTGGAAACATGTCATTTATTTTTGTAGAATTCATGTAGTCAGTGCATATCTAATGTAACAGAAACCAATCTGAGCTGTTCCAATCTATTGGGAAAATAATATACATGTTTGAATCAACTTGACTGAATCTCGTCCACAAGCCGTCTCTCTTTCTCTGTCTAACCTATATGCAGATGTGGTAACAATTAAGCCTGGAGACTGAATATACAGTATACTAACTAAACAAGTACTTGGACGTACCGTATGGTACAAAATGATCGCACTTTAGATCCCTGACAGTACCTTAGTCTACAAAAGTAAAAGGTATGTCTGTGTCTTTCTCCAGTAGTTGTATCTATTGTTAGTTTTCTAAGCATTTTTTTTATTAGGAATTTATACAGTTGAGGTTGGAAGTTTACATACACTAAATTGACTGTGTCTTTTAAATAGCTTGGAAAATTTCAGAAAATTATGTAATGGCTTTAAGACGCTTCTGTGAAGATGCTGGAGGAAATCAAGTAAAAAACTATCTATATTCGCAGTAAAATGAGTCCTATATCGACATAACCTGAAAGGCCGCTCAGCAAGGAAGAAGCCACTGCTCAAAAACCGCCATAAAGAAGCCAGACTATGGTTTGCAACTGCACATACTTTTTGGAGCAAAGTCCTCTGGTCTGATGAAACAAAAATAGAACTGTTTGGCCGTAATGACCATTGTTATGTTTGGAGGAAAAAGGGGGGCGCTTGCAAGGCGAAGAACACCATCCCAACTGTGAATCACGGGGGTGGAAGCATAATTTTGTGGGTGTGCTTTGCTGCACTTCACAAAATAGATGGCATCATGAGAAAGGAAAATTATGTGGATATATTCAAGCAACATCTCAAGACATCAGTCAGGAAGTTAAAGCTTGGTTGCAATGGGTCTTCCAAATGAACAATGACCCCAAGCATAAATTTGTTGCAAAATGGCTTAAGGACAACAAAGTCAAGGTATTGGAGTGGCCATCACAAAACCCTGACCTCAATCCTATATAACATTTTTGGGCAGAATTGAAAAAGCGTGCGCGAGCAAGGAGGCCTACAAACCTGACTCCGTTACACCAGCTCTGTCAGGAGGAATGGGCCAAAATCCACCCAACTTATTGTGGGAAGTTTGTGGAAGGCTACCCGAAATGTTTGACCCAAGTTAAACAATTTATTGGTAATGTTACCAAATGCTAATTGAGTTGTCTATAAACCTCTGACCCACTGGGAATGTGATGAAATAAATAAATTCAAAATTAATCATTTTCTTTGCTATTATTCTGACATTTAAAATTCATAAAATAAAGTGGTGATCCTAACTGACCTAAGACAGGGAATTATTACTAGAATTAAATGTCAGGAATTGTGAAAAACTGAGTTTAAATGTATTTGGCTAAGTTGTATGTAAACTTCAGACTTCAACTGTAGGTGTTCCTTTTGTCCAGGTGGGAAAGGGCAGTGTTGAGTGCAATAGAGATTGCATTATCTGTGGATCTGTTGGGGCAGTATGCAAATTGGATTGGGTCTAGGGTTTCTGGGATAATGGTGTTGAGGTGAGCCATGACCAGCCTTTCAAAGCATTTCATAGCTACAGACGTGAGTGCTATGGGTCGGTAGTCATTTAGGCAGGTTACCTTAGTGTTATTGGGCACAGGGACTATGGTGGTATTACAGATTCAGTCAGGGACAGGTTGATAATGTCAGTGAAAATACTGTCCAGTTGGTCAGCGCATACTCATAGTACATGTCCTGGTAATCCGTCTGGCCCTGCGGCCTTGCGAATGTAGACCTGTTTAAAGGTCTTACACTGATCACACAGTCGCCAGGAACAGCTGGTGCTGTCATGCATGTTTCATTGTTACTTGCCTCGAAGCGAGCGTAGAAGCAATTTTGCTTGTCTGGTAGGTCGTGTCACCGGGCAACTCTCGGCTGTGCTTCCCTTTGTAGTCCGTAATAGTTTGCAAGCCCTGCCACATCCGACTAGTGTCGGAGCCAGTTTAGTACAATTCAATCTTAGTCCTGTATTGACGCTTTTGCCTGTTTGATGGTTCATCGGAGGGCATAGCGGGATTTTTGATAAGCTTCCGTGTTATTGTCCCGCTCCTTGAAAGCAGCAGTTCTACCCTTGAGCTCAGTGCAGATGTTGCCTGTAATCCATGGCTTCTGGTTGGTGTATGTACGTACGGTCACTGTGGGGACGATGTCATCGATGCACTTATTGATGAAGCCAGTGACTTATGTGGTGTACTCCTCAATGCCATTGAAAGAATCCCGGAACATATTCCAGTCTGTGCTAGAAAAATAGTCCTGTAGTTTAGCATCTGCTTCATCTGACCACTTTCTTATTGACCGAGTCACTGGTGCTTCCTGCTTTAGTTTTTGCTTGTAAGCAGGAATCAGGAGGATAGAATTATGGTCAGATTTGACAAACGGAGCGCGAGGGAGAGCTTTGTATCTGTCTCTGTGTGTGGAGTCAAGGTGGTCTAGAGGTTTTTCCCTCTTGTTGCACATTTAACATGCTGATAGAAATTAGGGCAAGCTGATTTGAGTTTCCCTGCATTAAAGTCCCCGCCACTAGCAGCTCCGCGTCTTGATGAGCGTTTTCCTGTTTGCTTATGGCTGTATACAGCTCATTGAGTGCGGTCTTAGTGCCAGCATCGGTCTGCGGTGGTATATAGACAGCTATGAAAAATATAGATGTAAACTCTCTTGTTAAATAATGTGGTCTACAACTTAGATACTCTACCTCAGGTGAACAAAAACTTGAGATTTCCTTAGATTTTGTGCACCAGCTATTGTTTACAAATATACATAGTCCGCCGCCTCTTGTGTTACCAGAGGCCGCTGTTCTGTCCTGCTGAAAAAGCATAAAACCTGCCAACTGTATGTTAATCATGTTGTTGTTCAGCCATGACTCGGTGAAACATAAGATATTACAGTTTTTAATGTCCCGTTGGTAGGATATACGTGCTCGTAGTTTGTCTATTTTATTATCGATGAATTGTACGTTGACGGGGATGAGGGCCTTGTCGGGTGTCTGGAGTAAATACTTCCCGTCTGACTCATTGAAGAAGAGGAATTCCTTCAGAACGGGGTGAGTAATCACTGCCCTGATATCAATAAGTTATTTTCGAACATAAGACACTGTGACAGAAACATTATGTACAAATTAAGTTACAAATAACCCCAAAAAACACACACAATAGCACAATTAGTTACGGGATCGTTAAACAGCGGCCATCTCCTTCGGCGCCATTAACTTTTTATGGCTGCAGGGGCAGTATTGAGTAGCTTGGATGAAAGGTGCCCATATCAAACGGCCTGCTCCTCAGTCATAGTTGCTAATATTTGCATATTATTATTAGTATTGGATAGAAAACACTCTGAAGTTTCTAAAATGGTTTGAATTATGTATGTGAGTATAACAGAAATCATTTAGCAGGCAAAAACCTGAGAAATTCCACTTCCTGTTTTTTTTCTGGAGGTGGCAGATTTTCAACCAAGGTCTCATTGAAATTACAGCCAGATATGGATGCGTTTTCACTTCCTATGCCTTCCACTAGATGTCAGCAGTCAATATAACCTTGTCTGATGGCACTAATGTGAAGGGGGGTCGATTGACACAGGAAATAGTCACCACAGCCATGAGTGGACCATGCTTTCACCAGGGGAAGGACTTGCGTTCCACCGCTCATCTGAAGTAATTCTAATTCTCCGGTTGGAACGTTATTCAAGATATATGTAAACAACATTCTAAAGATTGATTCAGTACATCGTTTGACATGTTTCTACTGACTGTTACGGAACTTTTGGACATTTCGTCACGTTATAGTGGACGCGCTTTGTGACTTTGTTTACCAAACGCACTAACCAAAGTAGCGAATTGGACATAAATAACAGACATTTTCGAACAAATCAAGCATTTATTGTGGATTTGGGATTTCTAGCACTGCATTCTGATGAAGTTCATCAAAGGTAAGGACACATTTGTCATGTATTTTCTGGTTTCTGTTGACTCCAACATGGAGAATAATTTGGCTACTGTTCTGAGTGCCGTCTCAGATTATTGCATGGGTTAATTTTTCCGTGAACTTAAAAAAAAATCTGACACAGCGGTTGCATTAAGGAGAGGTATATCTATAATTCCATGTGTTTAACTTGTATTATCATCTACATTTATGATGAGTATTTCTGTTGAAACGATGTGGCTAAGTCCTATGAGTGTCATCTGATGAAGATATTTCAAGTTTAGTGATTAATTTTATGTTTATTTATGCTTTTTGTGAATTCTATATTTTGCTGGAAAATGGCTGTGCTTATTGTGGTTTGGTGGAGATCTAACATAATCGTTTGTAGTGCTTTCGCTGAAAAGCCTATTTGAAATCGGACACTTTGGTGGGATTAACAACGAGAATAGCTTTAAAATTATATAAGACACATGTATGTTTTACGAATTGTAAATATGAGATTTCTGTGGTTTGAATTTGGCGCCCTCTATTTTCACTGGTAGTTGTCATATCGATCCCGATATCGGGATTGCAGCCATAACAGGTTTTAATGATGGCAGCTGTGTGTGTGCAAAGTTTATTCAGTGAAGCATGTCAATACTGGACAATATTTTGTATCAAGTCTGCCCAAATGTGCCGAATTGGCCAATTGATACATTGCAAAGTACATAACTATAGAGAACATTAAAACAATCATGTGCTAATACAAAATGTAAGTTTACACACTACCAGGAATGTCATACATTTATGGATCATTAGCTTATACACTAACTTTCACACATCTAGATGGCTGGGTGGGGTGGGTGCGGAGCCAGAGACAGCAGGGGTTCAAACTGTAGAACCCAGTTCCTACATTTGAGTATAAAAATATGTTTTATCAAACAAAACTATGCTACATTTTATCTCTGGAACCCTCGGGATGAAAAATCAGAGCAAGATTACTGAATGTAAGTACATTATTTACCTTCAGAGGTGAACGTATCAAACCATTTGCCGTGATAAAAGTTGTTGTTGTGCACTCTCCTCAAACAATAGCATGGTATTTTTCACTGTAATAGCTACTGTAAATTGGACAGTGCAGTTAGATTAACAATAATTTAAGCTTTCTGTCTATCTTTATGTCTATGTCCTAGAAAGTTTGCTGTTACTTACAACTGTCATGCTGATCACATTAGTGCACGTTAGCTCAACCATTCCGGTATAGGGACCCACATCCTGTATACATTTCAACAGTATTGAGGTTATTTTTTTAATAAAATAAAAAACTTTTACATTTGATTTGTTTAATCTCATATTGATGTCATGGCTTACAAATTCACACCTGATAGTGAGCCAGATGATTACTCCACTACTCCTATTGTCAGAGGGAGGGGTATTTGGTTTGGTGAGCATGCTGAGAGTAATGCAATGTCCAGTTGGTTTCACAGTTGCAGAGTGGGGACTTCTCAGTCATTATCTGATAGTGCTAGGAGTGCAGGGCTAGGTCAGAGCCCAGGTTGTTCTAATATGGGTACGTTTTTGAGGGGAGGTCCACACACGTCCACATCCAGTATTGACACAAACACCATACCGTGACATGGTAGGCCAGTTAGGAGTGCAGATAGGTGTCTCCATAGTAGCCAGACTGATGTCAGTTGGAGCCATTGATAAGAGTGGTGAGCGCCACAGTACATCACCAAGAGACACAGCAGTCGCTGGTTCAGTGAGCCAGGAAGTTCCACAAGTGACTGTCCATGTCAAGTCTGAGAGAGAAACAAAAGTATTCAGAGGTCACAGCTCTGACAGTTTCACAGTTCAAGAGTCGGTTGAAATCACAAAATCATACCTGAAAAAACAAAGATGTGACGAGCCTGATCAGGCGAAGGATATCACAAAGAGGTTGATGGGTAAAGTTAGGGATGTTGTGAAGGTTGGGTTGTGGAGTGTGTGGAGGCCATGTCTTTACTGTTTGGATTGACGTCAATCCGCTTACTCGCATAATAACCAAGCCTAAACTGAACTGTTGCGAGCAGTGTTGTGTGGTTAGGAGTTAGGCATCAAGTATATACCAGGTCCTCAGAATGTAGTTTCTGATGCCCTGAGTCAAATGCCCTTTCATAAAGGTGTTGGCCACAGACTGCTCCATGAGTCCTACGAGAATATCCTCAGCGACGTTCATGCAGTGTTAATCGCCTCAGTCCAAGATGCCTTTGGGTGGTCAGTCACAATGAGTGGGAATCTGGAGCCAGAACACGGGCTGTGGAAATGGTGCAACACCTGCCTCAACTAATACCTCCTGGTCAAAGCACCTGAACTGCCTACTCAGAGAAGGAGCCTTGTGATGAGCAGCTCAACGACAGGACACTCTCTCATGTTTGGTTCTATGTGGAGAAACGCCGCAGACCCTCCAGAAGAGAAAGAGCAAAGGAATGAGTCACAGTCGTCAGATATTTGAAAAGCTGGGAAATAGCTTGTTGTCAGTAACGGCACACTATATAGAGTCTCGAGATCAGATTGCAAAGACCAAACGGTTCCAATATGTCATTCTGGAGTCCTGAAGGGTGTCCACAACCACACCAGTCATCAGGATCAGTTCAGAAGCCTAAATTTAGCAAGACAGATTATTCTGGCTGCACCTTGATGCTAGGGACTATGTCTGTGGTTGCCAGCCTTGCATCGTCAGCAAACTGTTGAGCCTGAGGGTAGGGTCCCCCCTAGAAAGTATCACCTCTACTATACCGTAACAGCTGGTTTGCATTGACTTTTGGTCAGCCGAAGATTCAAGCAACAAGTCCATCGACGTGTTGTTGGTAACAGACCACTTTAGAAGAATGGCTCAAGCCTTCGCCTGCACAAAATACCAATCAGCTAAGCAAGTGGCAAGAATCCTGTGGGACAGATATTCATGTGTTCATGGATTTCCTGAGAGAATTCATAGAGACCAAGGGGCAAACTTCAAGAGTCAACTGATCAGCGAGCTACTCAGAGTGTCCGGTGTGAGGAAGTTTCACAAAAACCTATTGATGCCTCTTGCAATGAGATTCAGTGCCTTAGACCATTGCTCCACTTGCGAGCCATGACCAATATATATTGTCCTGCTAAATAGACACGTTGGGCTTTTGGTTTCTCCCCCTCTAAAAGCAAAAATATATATTTTGGCCTTTATAAATTATTATTTTGGCCTTTTTCAGATTACAATTGCTTACTTTTGGTTATTTGAAATCTCCAAAATCTCATGTTAAAAAAAATAAGGGGAGGAAATGTAAGGAACTTCTATCCGCCCCCCTGGAGGCCTTTTGAAAACATGTTTTCTTAGCAGGACAATAGACATGTGGTCCATAAAACACCTCTCTGACATAGGGTCCAGCATATCTCTTGATGATGATCGGGCTCGGACTGACACGGTCCGCTTTATATCATTAACATTTCATTATTTATAGATGTTTACATATTTTCTCATTGTTTCTGTGATAAAAAATGAAGTTCACTTTTAAGTTAAATTCTATAAGAGTCCTGTTTAAGTAACCAAACCAAGATGCATTGCAGTCAGACGTGTGTTTTGTCTTGTCCCGTGTAAATATAGTTTTTTTCCTTGTTTTTTCCTTATATATTTTAATATCACTTTCCATCTATGGACTGAATATACTCTCCTGCAACCCGCATCACACATTGTGGTACGGATGTGCTATTTCTATACTTTAATTAAGAACCAGAAACCCCATCAAAAGCTAGCCAGCAAACTGGCTACGAGCTAGTAATCAGTTAGCCATCTCCCGGCTAGCCGAAGAGGCCCATGAGCCACTCCTTGGGCTACATTACCTGGACCCCTGCCGACCCATCACGACTGGACTACCGACGTAATTCCGTCCGAGGTTTTTTTTCAACTGACTCCTCCGTCGCGACGTCCCATGAATGCCCACCCGCTAGCCTGCTAGCGTGACCCCCCAACAGAAGCTAGCCAGCTAACTAGCTACTAACTAGTAGTCAGCTAGCCACTGCTAGTGGTCATCAGCTACCTTTAGCCCGGACAACTCTCGCCAGTCTGCACAGCACGACTCAAATCAGAGCAAATCGGACCTATTTTCCCCATATCTCCGGATTCCTACCGCAAGCGCTGAACCTTTTTTTAAATTATTTTTTTCCCTCACCTGGATCATCGCAACTAGCTAGCTGCTGTCCGAGTGGCCACTCATGGCTAACCTCTCTGTCCTGAAGCAATAACCAATCAGCCTGGAGCTATCCTTGCTAGGCCCATTTACCACACAGAGTCCTCCTGATCCGTCTCCCGACGTCACAGCAAGAGGGCGCCACAACAGACTTTCTTCTGTTGCGATGTCCCTCAAAGGCCCTTCTGCTTGCTTGTCCTGTCCTGGCCGGCTAGCTGCCTGAAGCCACTCACTGGACTCCTGCGATCACTTGGCTACGCCTCTCCCTAACGTCAATATGCCTTGTCCATTGCTGTTTTGGTTAGTAATTATTGCCTTATTTCACTGTAGAGCCTCTAGCCTTGCTCAATACGTCTTAGTTAACACTTTATTTCCACCTCCCACACAAGCGGTGACATCACCTGGTTTAAATGATATTTTTAGAGACAATTTTTAGAGACAACAAAGACTTTCATCGTCACTATACACAGGTTTACCCCCACTGTTTCACATCCTACCATACCTTTGTCTGTACATTATGCCTTGAATCTATTCTACCGTGCCCAGAAATCTGCTCCTTTTACTCTCTGTTCTGAACATACAAGCCAGTTCTTTTAGCCTGTACCCTTATCCTACTCCTCCTCTGTTCCTCTGGTGATGTGGAGGTTAATCCAGGCTCTGCAGTGTCTAGCTCCACTCCCATTCCTCAGGCGCTCTCATTTGTTGACGTCTGTAACTGTAAAAGCCTTGGTTTCATGCATGTTAACATTAGAAGCCTCCTCCCTAAGTTTGTTCTATTCACTGCTTTTAGCACACTCTGCCAACCCGGATGTCCTAGCCGTGTCTGAATCCTGGTTTAGGAAGACCACCAAAACCCTGAAATTTCCGTCCCGAACTATGACATTTTCCGACAAGATAGAACTGCCAAAGGGGGCGGAGTTGCAATCTACTGCAGAGTTCTGTCTAACTATACAGGTCTGCAGGTCTATCCAGGTCTAACTATCCAGGCCTTCTACTTTTAAAAATCCACCTCTCCAGAAACAAATCTGCCACGGTCATCCCCCTCTTCAAAGGGGGAGACACTCTAGACCCAAACTGCTACAGACCTATATCTATCCTACCCTGCCTTTCTAAGGTCTTCGAAAGCCAAATGAACAAACAGATCACGGACCATTTCGAATCCCACCGTACCTTCTCCGCTATGCAATCCGGTTTCCGAGCTGGTCATGGGTGCACCTAAGCCGCGCTCAAGGTACTAAACGACATCATAACCGCCATCGATACTAGACAATACTGTGCAGCTGTATTCATCGACCTGGCCAAGGCTTTCGACTCTGTCAATCACCACATTCTTGTCGGCAGACTCAACAGCTTTGTTTTCTCAAATGACTGCCTTGCTCGGTTCACCAACTACTTCTCAGACAGAGTTCAGTATGTCAAATCGGAGGGCCTGTTGTCCGGACCTCTGGCAGTCTCTATGGGGGTGCCACAGGTCTCAATCCTCGGGCCGACTCTTTTCTCTGTATACATCAATAATGTCACTCTTGCTGCTGGTGATTCTCTGATCCACCTCTACGCAGACGACACCATTCTGTATACTTCTGGCCCTTCTTTAGACACTGTGTTAACTAACATCCAGACAAGCTTCAATGCCATACAACTCTCCTTCGGTGGCCTCCAACTGCTCTTAAATGCAAGAAAAAATAAATGCATGCTCTTCAACTGATCGCTGCCCACACCTGCCCGGCCGTCCAGCATCACTACTCTGGACGGTTCTGACTTAGAATATGTGGACAACTATAAATACCTAGGTGGCTGGTTAGACTGTAAACTCTCCTTCCAGACTCACATTAAGCATCTTCAACCCACAATTAAATCTACAATCGGCTTCCTATTTCGTAACAAAGCATCCTTCACTCACGCTGCTAAACATACCCTTGTAAAACTGACTATCCTACCGATCTTTGACTTCGGCGATTTCATTTACAAAATAGCCTCCAACACTCTACTCAGCAAATTGGATGCAGTCTATCACAGTGCCATCCATTTTGTCACCAATGTCCCATATACTACCCACCACTGCGACTTGTATGCTCTCATTGGCTGGCCCTCGCTTCATACTCGTCGCCAAACCCACTGGCTCCAGGTCAACTATAAGTCATTGCTAGGTAAAGCCCCGACTTATCTCAGCTCATTGGTCACCATAGCAGCACCCATCTGCAGCACGCGCTCCAGAAGGTATATTTCACTGGTCACCCCCAAAGCCAATTCCTCCTTCGGCCGCCTTTCCTTCCAGTTCTCTGCTGCCAATGACTGGAACGAACTGCAAAAATCACTGAAGCTGGAGACTCATATCTCCCTCACTAGTTTTAAGCACCAGCTGTCAGAGCAGATCACAGATCACTGCACCTGTACATAGCCAATCTGTAAATCGCCCATCCAACTTCCAATCACCATATTTTACTTACTTATTTTACTTACTTATACCATATTTTACTTCCACTACTTGCACTCATCTTCTGCACATCTACCACCCCCGTGTATAATTTGCCATACTGTAATAATTTCGCCACGATGACCTATTTATTGCCTCACCCCCTTATCCTACCTCATTTGCACACACTGTATATAGACTTTCTCTATTGTATTATTGACTGAATGTTTGTTTATTCCATGTGTAACTCTGTGTTGTTGTTTTTGTCACACTGCTTTGCTTGATCTTGGCCAGGTCGCCGTTGTAAATGAAAACTTGTTCTCAACTAGCCTACCTGGTTAAATAAAGGTGAAATATAAATAAATAAATCAAATTAGTAGTATTTTAGTATTTTGATAAAACAGGGAGAGAAAACAAGCGTTGCAGGCTGTGAATTCTGCAAACAACATTTCTAGGATGGGCTATTGGCAGGACAATCAACTTTTTCCTTTATTCAGATTACAACCGCTGACTTTAGGTTATTTGAAAACTAAATCTCCAAAATATCGTTATTTTTTAAACAAGGACTTGAAAATGGGATTGTGAGCTCTGCGAACAACATTTCCCGTCCGAGAATGGTAAATGACTAATGAATACATTCATTCAATACATTGGAATACAACATTAACCATTCATCCACCCATTATTGAGCAGGAGCTGAGAGGATCACCAAAACTAAAGGTATTTTGGTTTCAGTGCATTTTCTTTAAAAAATGTTTTATATAGCCTATCAATGTGCAGGCATACTGTGTAATATAATTGCTAATTGTGTACTAAAAACGTGACTGTGTTTTTGCAGAGCATACAACCATGCCGACAACCATCCGTGGAGATCAGTGGACAACAACAGGCTGCAGAGAAAAAATGCATGGTTCCGTAGAGTACCAACTGGGATGGATCCCGAGGCAAATGTGGTTTCTTCATCAACATCTTTATGCATTCTTTAATAAAATAAAGATACAAATACTCTCCAGCTTTGATCCATGCCTGGGCCTGCAGGACGCAAATGTCTTTGTTTGTCAGACGAATCATTGGGTCGAAACTGCAGAACAGTTAGCAGGACAATATACAGTATATTGTGGCGAGGCGGTCTAATGTACCGCATCTCAGTGTAAGAGACTATAGGCCCTGGTTCGAATCCAGGCTGTATCACATCCGACTGTGATTGGGAGTCCTATATGGCGGTGCACAATTGGCCCAGCATCATCTGGGTTTTGCCAGGGTAGGCCGTCATTGTAAATAAGAATTTCTTCTTAACTGACTTGCCTATTTAAATAAAAACCAAACAATTTTGTAATGTGTTTTGTAAATATGAATTCACATTTGTGTTGCCACTAAATAAACAATGGAAACATCTTTATTAATTTTTTCTACTTGATCAGAACAAGCTGTAACTGGAATGTAGCATATTACTTACTAAAACTGTTGTTATACTAAGGTTGTTATTCTGAGAGAAACAAAAATGACCTGGACGCCATGTACAATATTATAGACTCTAAAAGGAAACATTACCACTGTCTCTTGCACATGTAATTTTCCTTTCATAATGCATCCTTATTTACAAAGTGATTATTATTATTATATATTCTCACAGCGCACATTTGTAAATCCCAAATTCTAAAAGTAATTGGAACGGTAGATACAAATGATTTGTGACATTGTGGTTACAATAAAGAATGTAAACATGCTGTGTTTTTATTTACAGAAGTGATGGACAGCTGGAGGCATTTTGAAAACAGGTTTTCATAGGGGAGTGTAGCAGGTGTTGCCCATCATGCAAACAATGTTTCCTATCCAGGTGTGAAAATCCCACAATTTGCAATGTATTCGATGCTTAAGTACTCTAAAGTGTACCATTTCTAACTCAAGACCTCATACAACAAATAATACAACAAACATTGTGGTTAAACTCAAATATACAATTGATAGAAAAATGTTTAACAAGTGGAAGGGTGAAAAGTATTATTATTATTAACCCTGCATTATAATTATATAAAAGCCCCTTAGACATTCTGTGTTTTTATTTACAGTAGTGATGTGCAGCTGGAGGCATTTTGTTAAATAAAGTTTATATTTACATTTTAAAAACCTCACCTAGCGAGGGTATCGTTTTCTTAGCATGGGAGGAGAATTCTCCACCTGGGCGGACTGTGAGAGGAGCATGTACAACACAATGATATCCTTGGGCATGCTGTAGTCTTCAAATCTGGTGGGTAAGTTGTCCCTCAGCTGCTTGATGAAATCTTCCATCACCTCTGTGACAATGCCTGGTCCCTCTTTCTTCAGTGTGCTGAAGTACAGTAGCCTTTCAGATGACAAGTCCAAATTGAACAACTCAAGCTTCCTAGTAAAGGCCTCAAATTTCTCCAACTTGTCCGCGACTGTTTCCCTCCTTGTAACTGCAGATTTAACCCGTTTAAGTTAGAATATGTCCGCAAAAGAAGCTGTATGTGCAGCTTGCAGTTAACGATTTAATGTTTCTGCGTCAGGCCTGTATATGGGGCAGGAAGGCCACTAAAAGTTCTAGATTCATAATTAGTCTGAGATTGAATTATTTGCTAACAGCAATATTTTCATTGCAAATAAGACACTCTGGCTTGGCATTGGGAAAAGATGGAGAGATGAAAGCATATCTCTCTGTACATTCTTCTCTGAAATTTCGATTTTCATTATCCACCTTTCTTCTTGATACTTTTTGAGTGTGACATTTTATCTTGCTATCAAGTAAATTGTTATGAACAAATGTTGACGTTACAGAAAGTAGAGTAGCCTACATTAGGCTACATAGACCAACACACGCAGGGTGTGCTGCAGTATGATGCAACTTTTACAGGAAGAACCTGTACAGTCACGGAAGGACCCCTTATATGCCAGTAGATGTGCTCTTCAGAAAAATCCTGAACGACCCAGCTGTGACCAGTTACCTGTGGAGGAGAGAGTGAATTCCATTCCTGAAAGAGGGAGAGATAATTCCTTACCTGATCCGGAGCCTGATGGAAGAACTCGAGAATGGATAACACAGCTACCAAGTGGAAGAGATGATTGAGAAGAACTCAGTGGGGCTTCCGCACCTCTGGTCTCAAGACTAAAAAGATACTCCGAAGAGATCCAGTGAACAGTTACAAGGGCTTGTCTGTTCACTGGATCTTTGACACTCACACTGAGCATTGTAGTGCAGTTACACAAGTCAGGACCCATATGTTGGTTGCATTGTCAGACCTGTTAACAGATTGATACACAGTGTGTCTAGACAAGACATTCTCAGTGACACTAAGCTTAACGTTCAAGCAGTTTGCAAGTCAGAGTTCAAAGATTAGGCAAAGCAACAGTTTGTAGTTACAATCTTTCAGTAAAGATCCCAGTTTTCTTTTTACCTTTGCACTTTATTTTATTGATCAGGGTCAGTAGTACACAGTATGAATAGGTTGTGTGGGGTGTAGAAAGGCATCCTTCAACCAGTAGTTGGTTGGAGAGTTAGGCCAGCTATCTTTCCACTTCATCCTTCATCATGGATACGTCAGATGTTGTCAATTCAGTCTATGGATACCTACCAGTTAACAAGTGATGTACCCTTTACCCTATGGTTGTAAACTGTTGCTGAAATTCAGTGTGGATGGGTGTAACAGGGTTAGAAATGTCCCTGTTGACTGACTTTCTCCATTATTTGTTTTTCATGCTATTTGTGTGTTAAGTGACATCTACTGGCGTAATGTGGTAATTTCTTGAGGTATGTATTGTGTGCCAGGCTGTCCCTTGTATTTTGATATATTTTGGGAAAATAACTTGTTCTAAGCTGTAAAACCATGTTATCATGTATTGTGAGGGTTTATTTGGACTTCTGTCCAGTAAATGTAACTGTACGGACATTTTGGCAATTCGCCTCAGCTATATGCTAGCTAGCTCCGTCCACTGTGTATTAATCAAATCAAATTTTATTGGTCACATACACCTGATTAGCAGATATTATTGTGGGTGTAGGGAAATGCCTGTGCTTCTAGCTCCGACAGTGCAGTAATATCTAACAAATTACAACGTATACCCAATACACACAAATCTAAATAGGAAATTGTATTTATTTATTTAACTAGGCAAATCAGTTAAGAACAAATTCTTATTTACAAGGATGGCCTACCGGGGAACAGTGGGTTAACTGACTTGTTCATGGGCAGAACGACAGATTTTTACCCTGTCAGCTCTGGGATTCAATCTAGCAACCTTTCGATTACTGGCCCAACGCATAAACCACTAGGCTACCTGTCACCCCAGAAGGTGAGGTGAATTAAGACAATATACACATATGGATGAGCGATGTCAGAGCGGAATGGACTAAGATACATTAGAATAGTATATAAAACAGTATATGCATATGAGATGAGTAATGCAAGATATGTAAGCATTATAGGTGAATGAGATACCATAGAATATTATAGAAAACGATATAAACACATGACCTCGCCTTCTGGATGATAGCTGGGTGAACAGGCAGTGGCTCAGGTGGTTGATGTCCTTGATGATCTTTTTGGCCTTCCTGTGACATTGGGTACTGTAGGTGTCCTGGAGGGCAGGTAGCTAGCCCCTGGTAATGCGTTGGGCAGACCGCACCACCCTCTGGAGAGCCTAGCGGTCATGGGCACCTATCTCTTTAAGGGTTGATCCGTGTGTTCTATACTAGCCAGCTATATCCAGACATCTAAGAGAGAGAGAACAGGTCACTGAACATTACTCGCCCTAGCAGAGCTGGGTAGGCTGTTATGTTATCCAGAGCGTTGGTGACTGCAACTGTGCTGTCAGATTGTCTGTAAATTCAGAGCGTTCTGCGTTCAGAACGCACACTGGACCCTCTGGCCACTAAGTAGGGTTGTTCCAAAAGCTCTGACCTCACAATGACAGTCAAGCACCGAAGCTAACATTGACTAGCTACTTCCAGACACATAATGAGAGAACACCCCACTCTGACCATTTTACTCTCCCTGGCAGAGCTGGTTAGGCCGTTTTCATGTTATCCAGAGTGTTGATGACTTACAGTGGGGCAAAAAAGTATTTAGTCAGCCACCAATTGTGCAAGTTCTCCCACTTAAAAATATGAGAGAGGCCTGTAATTTTCAACATAGGTACACTTCAACTATGACAGACAAAATGAGAAAAAAAATCCAGAAAATCACATTGTAGGGTTTTTAAAATCACATTGTAGGATTTTTTATGAATTTATTTGCAAATTATGGTGGAAAATAAGTATTTGGTCACCTACAAACAAGCAAGATTTCTGGCTCTCACAGACCTGTAACTTCTTCTTTAAGAGGCTCCTCTGTCCTCCACTTGTTACCTGTATTAATGGCACCTGTTTGAACTTGTTATCAACAACCACAACAGTCACACTCCAAACTCCACTATGGCCAAGACCAAAGAGCTGTCAAAGGACAACAGAAACAAAATTGTAGACCTGCACCAGGCTGAGAAGACTGAATATGCAATAGGTAAGCAGCTTAGTTTGAAGAAATCAACTGTGGGAGCAATTATTAGGAAATGGAAGACATACAAGACCACTGATAATCTCCCTCGATCTGGGGCTCCACGCAAGATCTCACCCCGTGGGTCAAAATGATCACAAGAATGGTGAGCAAAAATCCCAGAACCACACGGGGGGACCTAGTGAATGACCTGCAGAGAGCTGGGACCAAAGTAACAAAGCCTACCATCAGTAACACACTACGCCGCCAGGGACTCAAATCTTGCAGTGCCAGACGTGTCCCCCTGCTGAAGCCAGTACATGTCCAGGCCCGTCTGAAGTTTGCTAGAGAGCATTTGGATGATCCAGAAGAAGATTGGGAGAATGTCATGTGGTCAGATGAAACCAAAATATAACCTTTTGGTAAAAACTCAACTCGTCGTGTTTGGAGGAAAAAGAATGTGAAGCATGGGGGTGGAAACATCATGCTTTGGGGCTGTTTTTCTGCAAAGGGACCAGGTCGACTGATCCGTGTAAAGGAAAGAATGAATGGGGCCAAGTATCGTGAGATTTTGAGTGAAAACCTCCTTCCATCAGCAAGGGCATTGATCCCAAACACACTGCCCGGGCAACGAAGGAGTGGCTTCGTAAGAAGCATTTCAAGGTCCTGGAGTGGCCTAGCCAGTCTCCAGATCTCAACCCATAGAAAATCTTTTGAGGGAGTTGAAAGTCTGTGTGGCCCAGCAACAGCCCCAAAACATCACTGCTCTAGAGGAGATCTGCATGGAGGAATGGGCCAAAATACCAGCAACAGTGTGTGAAAACCTTGTGAAGACTTACAGAAAACGTTTGACCTCTGTCATTGCCAACAAATGTATATAACAAAGTATTGAGATAAACTTTTGTTATTGACCAAATACTTATTTTCTAACATAATTTGCAAATAAATTCATTAAAAATCCTACAATGTGATTTTCTGGATTTGTTTTTTCATTTTGTCTGTCATAGTTGAAGTGTACCTATGATGAAAATTACAGGCCTCTCTCATCTTTTTAAGTGGGAGAACTTGCACAATTGGTGGCTGACTAAATACTTTTTTGCCCCACTGTACCTGCTGGAACGTGTGCTACGGGTGGGGTGTTGTTATCGTGACCAGTGAACTGAGATAAGGCGGAGCTTTACCTAGCATATACTTATAGATGACCTGGAGCCAGTGGGTCTGGCGACAAATATGTAGCTAGGGCCAGCTGACTAGAGCATACGGGTCGCAGTAGATGGTGGTAATAAGGTGATTTGGTAACAAAACGGATGGCACTGTGATATACTGTATCCAGTTGGCTGAGTAGAGTACTGGAAGCTATTTTGTAGATGACATCACTGAAGTCGAGGATCGGTAGGATAGTCAGTTTTACTAGGGTAAGATTGGCAACGTGAGTGAAGGATGCTTTGTTGCGAAATAGAAAGCCGATTCTAGATTTCATTTTGGATTGGAGATATTTAATATGAGTCTGGAAGGAGAGTTTACAGTCTAACCAGACACCTAGGAATTTATAGTTGTCCACATATTCTAGGTCGGAACCGTCCAGGGTGGTGATGCTAGTCGGGTGGGCGGGTGTGGGCAGCGAACGGTTGAAAAGCATGCATTCGGTTTTACTAACGTTGGAGTAAAACCGTTGGAGGCCATGGAAGGAGTGTTGTATGGCATTGAAGCTCGTTTGGAGGTTAGTTAGCATAGTGTCCAAGGAAGGGCCAGATGTATACAGAATGGTGTCGTCTGCATAGAGGTGGATCGGGGAATCGCCCGCAGCAAGAGCGACATCATTAATATATGCAGAGAAAAGAGTAGGCCCGAGAATTTTAACCCTGTGGTACCCCTATAGAGACTGCCAGAGGTCCGGACAACATGCCCTCCGATTTGACATACTGAACTCTGTCTGCAAAGTATTTAGTGAACCAGGCGAGGCAGTCAATAGAAAAACCAAAGCTATTGAGTCTGCCGACAAGAATACGGTGATTGACAGAGTCGAAAAGCCTTGGCCAGGTCGATGAAGACGGCTGCACAGTACTGTCTTTTATCGATAGTGGTTATGATGTCGTTCAGTACCTTGAGCGTGGCTTAGGTTCACCCGTGACCGGCTCGGAAACCGGATTGCACAGCGGAGAAGGTACGGTGGGATTCGAAATGGTCAGTGATCTGTTTAGTGATCTTTCGAAGACTTTAGATAGGCAGGGCAGGATGGATATAGGTCTGTAACAGTTTGGGTCTAGGGTGTCACCCCCTTTGAAGAGGGGGATGACCGGGGCAGCTTTCCAATCTTTAGGGATCTTGGACGATATGAGAGGTTGAACAGGGGTTGCAACAATGGCGGTGGATAGTTTTCGAAAGAGAGGGTCCAGATTGTCTAGCCCAGCTGATTTGCATGGGTCTAGGTTTTGCAGCTCTTTCAGAACATCTGCTATCTGGATTTGGGTGAAGGAGAAGTTGGGAAGGCTTGGGCGAGTAGCTGCGGGGGGGCAGAGCTGTTCAGTTGGAATCCCTCAACTGAAGCTAGCCAGCTAACTACCAGCTATCAGTCAGCAAACCAATGCCAGCGGTCATCAGCTAACCTTCAGCTCGGAAAGCTCTCGCCAGTTCGAACAACGTGACTCTAACCAGAGCATAACGTTACCTATTATTATTATCCCCGGATGCCTACCGCAAACTGAACATTTTCATCTGGATCTTCACAACGAGCTAACCGCAATCCCGGATGACTACGCCTGGCTAGCGTTTCCATCCCAGAGCAAGCACCAATTAGCTTGAAGCTAGCCCGGCCAGGGCTCCTGTGCTACCACCGAAGCATACTCCTGGGCTACAATATCCGGACCCCTTCTACAGCCTGTACGGGGCATGGAACCCCGCAGATCCCCTACGACTGGAATACCGACATAATCTGCCTGAGGACTCCAACAGAAACTCAGGCGCGACGCCCGCTGAAGGCCCATTATGCTAACCAGCGAAGGCCTGCTAGCTACCTAGAGCTACATGGAACCCTACTAATTCCACGACTGGTCTATCGACGTCACCGCACGAAGAGGCAAAAACAGACTTAACTGCTATCTGCTTGCTTGCTAACCCAGTCTGCTAACTGCTAGCTAACCCGGCCTGCTAACGGCTAGCTTACCCCGGTCTACTAACTGCTAGCTTGCTTGCCCGGTCTGCTAACTGCCAGCCCCTGCTAACTGCTTTGCTTGCTAACCCGGTCTGCTAAATGCTAGCCCCAGGGCGGCAGGGTAGCCTAGTGGTTAGAACGTTGGACTAGTAACCGGAAGGTTGCAAGTTCAAACCCCCGAGCTGACAAGGTACAAATCTGTTGTTCTGCCCCCGAACAGGCTGTTAACCCACTGTTCCTAGGCCGTCATTGAAAATAAGAATTTGCTCTTAACTGACTTGCCTAGTTAAAAAAAAAAAAATGGTAGCCCCTGCTAACGGCTTGCTTGCTAACCCGGCCTGCTAACTGCTAGCTTTGCCCCGGTCTACTAGGTGTTAGCTTGTTAGCATCGGTCTGCTAACTGTCTGAATCGTCGTGTCCCCAGCCCAACCACTCACTGAACCCATATGTTCACTTGGCTACGCAATATCAATATGCCTCATCCATTACTGTCCTGGTTAGTGATTACTGTCTTATTTCACTGTAGAGCCTCTAGCCCTGCTCAATATGCCTTAACCAACCATGTTGTTCCACGTCCTACATGTGTCACCTGGTTTAAACATCTCTAGAGACTATTTCTCTCTCATCATTACTCAATGCCTAGGTTTACCTCCAATCCTACCTTATCTTTGTCTGTACATTATGCTTTGAATCTATGCTATCATGCCCAGAAACCTGCTCCTTTTACTCTCTGTTCCGAACGTGCTAGACGGCAAGTTCGTATAGCCTTTAGCCGTACCCTTATCCTACTTCTCCTCTGTTCCTCTGGTGATGTGGAGGTTAATCCAGGTCCTGCAGTGCCTAGCTCCACTCCCAAACCCCAGGTGCTCTCATTTGTTGACTTCTGTAAACGTAAAAGGCTTGGTTTCATGCATGTTAACATTCGAAGCCTACTCCCTAAGTTTGTTTTACTCTCTGCTTTAGCACACACTGCCAACCCAGATGTCTTAGCCGTGTCTGAATCCTGGCTTAGGAAACCACCGAAAACCCTGAAATCTCCATCACTAACCATAACGTTTTCCGCCAAGATAGAACTGCCAAAGGGGGTGGTGTTGCAATCTACTGCAAAGATAGCCTGCAGAGTTCTGTATTACTATCTAAGTCTGTACCCAAACAATTTGAGCTTCTACTTCTAAAAATTCACCTTTCCAGAAACACGTCTCTCACTTTTGCCCCTTGCTATAGACCTCCCTCTGCCCCCAGCTGTGCCCTCGATACCATATGTGAATTGATTGCCCCCCATCTATCTTCTGAGTTCGTGCTACTAGATGACCGAAACTGGGAGATGCTTAACACCCTGGCCATCCTACAAACTAAGCTTGATGCCCTCAATCTCACACAAATGATCAATGAACCTACCAGGCACAACCCCAAATCAGTAAACACGGGCACCCTCATAGATGTCATCCTAACTAATTCGCCCTCCAAATACACCTCTGCTGTTTTCAATAAAGATCTCAGTGATCACTGCCTCATTGCCTGCATCTGTAATGGGTCTGTGATCAAACGACCACCCCTCATCACGGTCAAACGCTCCCTGAAACACTTCTGCGAACAGGCCTTTCTAATCGACCTGGCCGGTGTATCGTGGAATGACATTGACCTCATCCCGTCAGTAGAGGATGCCTGGCTATTCTTTAAAAGTGCCTTCCTCACCATATTAAATAAGCATGCCCCTCTCAAAAAATGTAGAACTAGGGATAGATATAGTCCTTGGTTCACTCCAGACCTGTCTGCCCTTGACCAGCACAAAAACATCCTGTGGCATTCTGCATTAGCATCGAATAGCCCCCGTGATATGCAACTTTTCATGGAAGTTAGGAACAAATATACACAGGCAGTTAGAAAAGCTAAGGCAAGCTTTTTCAAACAGAAATTTGCATCCTGTAGTACTAACTCAAAAAAGTTCTGGGACACTGTAATTAAAAAATATATTTTTTATTTATTTCACCTTTATTTAACCAGGTAGGCTAGTTGAGAACAAGTTCTCATTTGCAACTGCGACCTGGCCAAGATAAAGCATAGCAGTGTGAACAGACAACACAGAGTTACACATGGAGTAAACAATTAACAAGTCAATAACACAGTAGAAAAAAAGGGGAGTCTATATACAATGTGTGCAAAAGACATGAGGAGGTAGGGGAATAATTACAATATTGCAGATTAACACTGGAGTGATAAATGATCAGATGATCATGTTCAGGTGGAGATATTGGTGTGCAAAAGAGCAGAAAAGTAAATAAATAAAAACTGTGGGGATGAGGTAGGTGAAAATGGGTGGGCTATTTACCAATAGATTATGTACAGCTGCAGCGATCGGTTAGCTGCTCAGATAGCTGATGTTTGAAGTTGGTGAGGGAGATAAAAGTCTCCAACTTCAGCGATTTTTGCAATTCGTTCCAGTCACAGGCAGCAGAGTACTGGAACGAAAGGCGGCCGAATGAGGTGTTGGCTTTAGGGATGATCTGTGAGATACACCTGCTGGAGCGCGTGCTACGGATGGGTGTTGCCATCGTGACCAGTGAACTGAGATAAGGCGGAGCTTTATCATTAGCTTTTTTATTGTTTTGTGTGACTTGTGTGCACGAATGAGGTTTACGTGTTTCCCATTCCGTGGGGTTTTGCTGGACTGTTTAACTTAAGTCCCCGTGTTTGGGGCATTTGGTTTGTGTGCGTCCTGCCCTGTGTTTCGTGGGGTGGCTTATGTTCGCCGTTAGTGCATTAAATAGCACTCCCCTGAACTCTCTGCTTCCTGCACCTGACTTCGCACCCACTACACCCAGATCGTTACAGACAGGTGCAGGAATACGTAATATATGATTTTATTACTCCACCCAAATTACAACATGTCATGAAATAAGGCAGGGAGACAAAGCCCAAAACAAACACATATATAAAATACACTGGGATGTAACCCAAACAAAAGAGTGAGGTTTAAACCTCTAAACATCAGCATCCTGGTGTCGCCTCTTCACTGTTGATGTTGAGACTGGTGTTTTGCGGGTGCTATTTCATGAAGCTGCCAGTTGAGGACTTGTGAGGCGTCTGTTTTTAAACTAGACACTCTAATGTATTTGTCCTCTTGCCCAGGTGTTCTCTGGGGCCTCCCACTCCTCTTTCTATTCTGGTTAGAGCCCGTTTGCTCTGTTCTGTGAAGGGAGTAGTACACAGCGTTGTACGAGATCTTCAGTTTCTAGACAATTTCTCGCATGGAATAGCCTTCATTTCAAAATAATCAAAATAAAGTTCTATGTTTCTGGCCATTTTGAGCCTGTAATCGAACCCACAAATGCTGATGCACCAGATACTCAACTCAAAGGCCAGTTTTATTGCCTCTTTAATCAGGGCAACCATTTTCAGCTGTGCTAACATAATTGCAAAAGGGTTTTCTAATGATCAATTAGCCTTTTAAAATGATAAACTTGAATTAGTTTACACAACGTGCCATTGGAACACAGGAGTGATGGTTGCTGATAATGGGTCTCTGAACGCCTATGTAGATATTCCATTAATAAATCTGCCGTTTCCAGCTACAATAGTCATTTACAACATTAACAATGTCTACACTGTATTTCTGATCAATTTGATGCTATTTTAATGGACAAAAAAATAGATTTTCTTTAAAAAACAAGGACATTTCCAAGTGACCCCAGTTTTGAACGGTAAGGGATGTGTATTTGTACGTATCTATTTGTATGTGTATATGTATGCATACTTATATTTATATTTAAATATGTGGGTATGTATGTACAGTTGAAGTCAGAAGTTTACATACACCTTAGCCAAATACATTTAAACTCAGTTTTTCACAATTCCTGACATTTTATCCAAGTAAAAATTCTGTGTCTTAGGTCAGTTAGAATAATAGCAGAGAGAATAAATTATTTCAGCTTTTATTTATTTCACCACATCCCCATTGGATCAGAGGTTTATATACATTCAATTAGTATTTGGTATCATTGCCTTTAAATTGTTTAACTTGGGTCAAACGTTTCGGGTAGCCTTCCACAAGCTTCCCACAATAAGTTGGTTGAATTTTGGCCCATTCCTCCTGACAGGGCTGGTGTAACTGAGTAAGGTTTGTAGGCCTCATAGCTCGCTCATGCTTTTTCAGTTCTGCCGACAAATGTTCTATAGGATTGAGGTCAGGGCTTTGTGATAGCCACTCCAATACCTTGACATTGTTGTCCTTGAGCCATTTTGCCACAAATTTGGAAGTATGCTTGCGGTAATTGTCCATTTTGCGACCAAGCTTTAACTTTCTGACAGATGTCTTGAGATGTTGCTTCAATATATCAACGTAATTTTCCTTCCTCGTGAAGCTATCTATTTTGTGAAGTGCACCAGTCCCTCCTGCACAAAGCACCCCCACAACATGATGCTGCCACCCCCGTGCTTCACGGTTAGTATGGTGTTCTTCGGCTTGCAAGCCTCCACCTTTTTCCTCCAAACACAACTATGGTCATTATGGCCAAACAGTTCTATTTTTGTTTCATCAGACCAGAGGACATTTCTCCAAAAAGTACGATCTTTGTTCCCATGTGCAGTTGCAAACAGTAGTCTGTCTTTTTTATGGCGTTTTTTGAGCAGTGGCTTCTTCCTTGCTGAGCACCTTTCAGGTTATGTTGATATATGGCTCGTTTTACTGTGGATATAGATACTTTTGTACCTGTTTCCCATAACATCTTCACAAGGTCCTTTGCTGTTGTTCTGGGATTGATTTGCACTTTTCGCACCAAAGTATGTTGATCTCTAGGAGACAGAATGCGTCTCCTTCCTGACTGGTATGACTGCTGCGTGGTCCCATGGTGTTTATACTTGCATACTATTGTTTGTACAGATAAACGTGGTATCTTCAGGCATTTGGAAATTGCTCCCAAGAATGAACCAGTCTTGCGGAGGTCTACCATTTTTTTTCTGAGGTATTGGCTGATTTCTTTTGATTTTCCCATGATGTCAAGCAAAGAGGCACTTAGTTTGAAGGTAGGCCTTGAAATACATCCACAGATACATCTCCAATTGGCTCTAATTATGTAAATTAACCTATCAGAAGCTTCTAAACCCATGACATAATTTTCTGGAATTTTACAAAACAGTAATTATAAGTGAAATAATCTGTCTGTAAAACAATTGTTGGAAAAATTACTTGTGTCATGCAAATATACAAACACGGCAATACACAGGGCTAAATTGTGCCAAAGACCGCATTACTTATAGGGAAAAATATATTCCAATTAAATTAATTGAAAGTGTGTTCTCCTAACCGACTTGCTAAAACTGTAGTTTGCTAACACGAAATTTGTGGAGTAGTTGAAAAACGAGTTTTAATGACTCTCACCTAAGTGTATGCACACTTCTGACTTCAACTGTATATATAAATAAATATATATATATATTTACCCCCCAAAATATAGGGGATTGGAAATTATGTTGACAACTTTCAATGATGGAAGCGACAATCTATCTGCAACATTAAAGCTGATCCACCCCCTACATGTTTTTTTTTCAAAAATGTAAATTCCATTATTTAAAAAGAATGTATAATAACATGAAAAAAAGAAGGGTTATTTTCTTTCTATTTTTTTCCCATTATTTTTTGCTCTGTCATCTCATCCTTTTCTAAATATCTTTATTGAAGAGATTATTGTTTTCACTCAACTTTTTAATTACATTGTAATTACATAATGATAAATCATTATTTTGACACATCACCCCCACCTCAGACATTCTCCCTTCAGACATTCTCCCACAAACCCCCGATTTGCCTTATTGCTAATATAAACTGATTATCAAAGTAATTAGATCAGTAAAAATACATGTTTTCTCATACCCATTTTATACCGTCTGATATACCACGGCTGTCAACTAATCAGCGTTCAGGGATCGAACCACCCAGTTTATAATACAAAACATTTCATGGAATAATAATGAATTCAAATATTTTCTTATTCAATAATAATTATATTTGGCTATGTGATCATTTAGAAAAGACAGAAGAGATACAGTCTTTTGAGGTCATTTAAATGTTCAAACATGTATTTTGGCTGCAGGGTAAGTCGATTATGTAACGAGATTGTATTCGCTTATCTTCAGTTGGCCGCTTGGGCACGGGGCATGTGGCGAGCATGCCCTCAAGCAAGCACAGCACATACGCACGGAATTTCAGTAAATAAAGATACTACTTATTCGTGGAGAAAATATTCTTCAATAGAACGAAGGTGAGTTACATTTTAATCTTGGGCTTTATTACGCGCCGCGTTCGTTCTGTACCTATGGGTGAAGAATTCAGTATTTTTATTGCAAGTACTGAGCGAGTTGGAGCAGAGAATTAGGGCACAATGACCTACCTGAGCATCTCGGACGCACTGGTTGGATTAGGTATAGTTTGAACCCAGTGACTCCTGAAAGCTTTATAGAACAAACAGCACACTACGTTGTATAACAAGCTGCATGTATCTCATAAAATCTTTTCACTTTCCCAGCGTAGTGATGCCCACAATATGTCGAGAACAAAATGTTCCAAAAACAGGACATAGACTTTGTTAAATGTCCAACAGACCGTGATTACATCCCCAAATCAAACCAGCGCCATGCACAATGCGTTATGTAAGAGATGATGAATATAAGGTATTTTCTAGAGTGGATTTTCTATGGATAGGGAAAATTATAATTACTCTCTCCTCCAATGGGGTTCCATAGGCTAAATGCAAGTTGCAGATTCTTATGTTTAAATGTATGCCTCTACAGTCTTAGAAAAATGGTTTCAAATAGTTATTCGGCTGGCCCCATATGATAATCCATTTTGGTTCCAGGTAGAACCGTTTTTGTTTCCAGATAGAACACTTTTGGGTTCCATGTAGAACCTTAATGGAACAAAACATGGTTCTCCTTTGGGGTTCTCCTATGGGGACAGCCAAATAACCCCTTTAGGTTGTACATAGCAGTGTGTTCTTCTAATATATTTGTTTAATAATGGAGCAATATGTTTCCATGTGAATTATTGAATAGATTGTCGTGCGAAATACAATAAAAATGCCTACAGTTCTCTCAATGTATACAAATGAGTTATGCTTTCTGTGTATCCAGATCTCATGGGGAAATGTGCGGACTAAGTGGCCCCTAGCTTCACAATGATCTTTACTTGACATTGTTTTGATAATTATTTCATAACTTATTTTCGAGTGATATCCATATCCAGTCTTGCAGCGTGGCTACTAGACAGTGTAGAGTAGGCTACACTCCCATTCCTCGTGTGCGCGACGATACACCTGCCTCTTTCTTTTTACTCACTCTCGGTTTCCGAGAGCATGTGCATTATAACTGCCCACTCGGTATTTTCTGCAGTTCTGAGTTTTTGCTTTGGATACATTCTGTTACATTGATTGTACTCTTTCTTCTGTTTACTTTTGCATGATGGATCATGGTTACTTTCCTGATTTAGTTCGATAGTATTTCAAACGTGTAGCCTATTTTTTATTTTTTTTGGGGGGGGGGGACTTTGTTATTTAGGGCAAGACAGGGACTTCAATGTTATTTGCATGTCACCTGAGGCGGATTTACCATTAGGCAGAATAGGCAATTGCCTCAGGCCTCACATCATAAGGGCCTCTTGCATTGGGCATAATTATAAATAATACTAATAATAAAATAATAAAAGCTTCATGGTGCATAGATTATATAAGTCTTTACTATAGCCTATATATTAGTCAAGAGAATTTAAAGTATTTAAAGTATTTAAACTTTTCATTCATTTTGTTCTATTTATCTATACAATAGGCCATAATTGATTTTGGCCCATTAGGCCTGCCATATTCCCACATTGAAGGAGCGTTAAGTAATTTTTTGCTTAATAACCTTTAGGCCTACCTATACAAACATTTTAAAAAACAACTCTGCATCTCTCCCCAGCCCCAGTGGCTCTGCAAGTGTGGACAGGACATTATCCGCTGCTGGCTGGATCTCCAGTCACCATCGCATGAACCTGATGCCACAGACTGGCCAAAGTCGTGTTTCTAAAAATGAATTCTAAAAATGAATTCAAAAGGCAACGATAAACACCTGCCTCTGATTGAGAACCACTCCAGACAGCCATAGACTTTGCTAGATCACCCCACTAGCTACAATCCCGATACATACACACCAAAACCCCAAGACAAAACACACCACAATACAAAAACCCCATGCCACACCCTGGCCTGACCCAATACATGAAGATAAACACAAAATACTTTGACCAGGGCGTGACAGAACCCCCCCCCCCCCAAGGTGCGGACTCCCGAACATACCTCAAAACAATAGGGAGGGTCCGGGTGGGCGTCCGTCCATGGTGGCGGCTCCGGCGCGGGACGTGGACCCCACTCAGTTAATGTCTTAGTCCCCTCTCCTTGCGTTTCTGGATAGTCCACCCTCGCCGCCGACCATGGCCTAGTAGTCCTCACCCAGAACCCCACTGGACTGAGGAGCAGATCGGGACTGAAGGACAGCTCAGGACTGAGGCAGCTCGGGACTGAGAGAAAGCTTGGGAGTGAGAGAAAGCTCAGGAGTGAGAGAAAGCTCGGGAGTGAGAGAAAGCTCAGGAGTGAGAGGAAGCTCAGGAGTGAGAGGAAGCTCAGGCAGGTAGATAGATCTACCAGATCCTGGCTGGCTGGTGGTCTCAGCAGATCCTGGCTGACTGGCGGATCTGGAGGATTCTGGCTGACTGGCGGATCTGGCGGATTCTGGCCGACTGGCAGATCCTGGCCGACTGGCAGTTCTGGCAGATCTGGAAGAGTCTGGTTGACTGGCAGATCTGGAAGATTCTGGTTGACTGGCAGATCTGGAAGATTCTGGCTGACTGGTGGATCCTGGCTGACTGGTAGATCCTGGCTGACTGGCGGATCCTGGCTGACTGGCAGATCCTGGCTGACTGGCGGATCCTGGCTGACTGGCAGCACTGGCGGCGCTGGGCAAACTGGGGGCACTGGCAGCGCTGGGCAGACTGGCAGCGCTGGGCAGACTGAGGGCACTGGCGGCGTGGGCAGACTGGCGGTGCTGGGCAGACTGGGGGCTCTGGCGGCGCTGGGCAGACTGGCGGCGCAGGGCAGACTGGCGGCGCTGGCGGCGCAGGGCAGACTGGCGGCGCGGGCGGCGCTGGGCAGACTGGCGGCGCTGGGCAGACCGGCGGCGCTGGGCAGACTGGCGGCACTGGTGGCGCTGGGCAGACTGAAAGATCTGGCTGCTCCATGCTGACTGGCGGCTCTGGCTGCTCCATGTGGGCTACCAGCTCTGGCGGCTTCTTACAGACTGGCAGCTCCTTGCAGACTGATAGCTCCTTACAGCCTGACAGCTCCTTGCAGACTGACAGCTCCTTGCAGACTGACAGCTCTGGCTGCTTCATGCAGACTGACATCTCTGGCTGCTTCATGCAGACTGACAGCTCTGGCTGCTCCATGCAGACTGACATCTCTGGCTGATCCATGCAGACTGACATCTCTGGCTGCTCCATGTGGGATGACAGCTCTGGCGGCTTCTTACAGACTGGCAGCTCCTTGCAGACTGACAGCTCCTTGCAGACTGACAGCTCCTTGCAGACTGGCAGCTCCTTGCAGACTGACAGCTCCTTACAGCCTGGCAGCTCCTTGCAGACTGACAGCTCCTTGCAGACTGGCAGCTCCTTGCAGACTGACAGCTCCTTGCAGACTGACAGCTCTGGCTGCTTCATGCAGACTGACAGCTCTGGCTGCTTCATGCAGACTGACAGCTCTGGCTGCTCCATGCAGACTGACATCTCTGGCTGATCCATGCAGACTGACATCTCTGGCTGCTCCATGTGGGCTGACAGCTCTGGCGGCTTCTTACAGACTGGCAGCTCCTTGCAGACTGACAGCTCCTTGCAGACTGACAGCTCCTTGCAGACTGGCAGCTCCTTGCAGACTGACAGCTCTGGCTGCTTCTTGCAGACTGACAGCTCTGGCTGCTTCATACAGACTGACAGCTCTGGCTGCTCCATGCAGACTGACATCTCTGGCTGATCCATGCATACTGACATCTCTGGCTGCTCCATGTGGACTGACAGCTCTGGCGGCTTCTTACAGACTGGCAGCTCCTTGCAGACTGACAGCTCCTTACAGACTGACAGCTCCTTGCAGACTGACAGCTCCTTGCAGACTGGCAGCTCCTTGCAGACTGACAGCTCCTTGCAGACTGAACAGACAGGAGACTCCAGCAGCGCTGTAGAGGAAGCTGCGCTGAACAGGCGGGAGGCTCCGGCAGCGCAGGAGAGGCGAGGCGCACTGTAGGCCTGATGCGTGGTGCTGGCACTGGTGGTACTGGGCCGAGGACACGCACAGGAAGCCTGGTGCGGGGAGCTGCTACCGGAGGGCTGGTGTGTGGAGGTGGCACAGGATGGGCTAGCCCGTGAAGGCGTACTGGAGATCTTGAGAGCAGTGTTGGCACAGGACGTGCAAGGCTAGGGATGTGCACAGGATGGCCTGATGCGTGAGGCTGGCACCAACTTCACCAGCCGACTAACACGCACCTCAGGACGAGTATGGAGCGCTGACCCAGGTGCCATCAAATCCCCGACACGTTCCGTCGGGCGAATTCCATGCAAAAAGCACCAACACAGCAACTCCCTCATTTCTCTCTCCTCCAATTTCCCCATTAACTCCTTCACGGTCTCTGCTTCGCTCACCTCCAACACCGGCTCTGGTTCTGGTCTCCTCCTTGGCTCCTCACGATAAACAGGGAGAGTTGGCTCAGGTCTGACTCCTGACTCTGCCACACTCTCCCTGAGCCCCCCCCCAAGATTTTTTTGGGGTTGACTCTCAGGCTTCCTTGCCAACCGTGTTCCCTCATATCGCCGGCTCCTCTCTCCGGCTGACTCTGCTCTCCTCGCTGCCTCCACCTGTTCCACCTTTGGGCGGCTACACTCCCCTGGTTTAGCCCAGGGTCCTCTCCCGTCGAGGATTTCCTCCCATGTCCAGAAATCCTTATTTCGCATCTCCTCTTTGGGCTGCTCCTGCCTGTTGACACGCTGCTTGGTCCGTTTACGGTGGGTGATTCTGTAACGGTTTTCTAGGTGTGGTGAAGGAGAGTCGGACCAAACTGCAGCGTGTAGATTGCGATCCATGTTTAATGAACAAAAAACGTAACACGAATCTAAAACACAAACACTACAAAACAAAGAACGTAACGAAAACCGAAACAGCCTATACTAGTGAAAACTAACATAGACAGGAACAAGGACACTAAGGACAATCACCCACGACAAACTCAAAGAATATGGCTGCCTAAATATGGTTCCCAATCAGAGACAACGATAAACACCTGCCTCTGATTGAGAACCACTCCAGACAGCCATAGACTTTGCTAGATCACCCCACTAGCTACAATCCCAATACATACACACCAAAACCCCAAGACAAAACACACCACAATACAAAAACCCCATGCCACACCCTGGCCTGACCCAATACATGAAGATAAACACAAAATACTTCGACTCAGTAAAATATTTTAAATCTTTCAATGTTGTCTTTATATTTTTGTTCAGTGTAAGCATTGTCTTGGTGCGTTCACACTCTTAGGGTCGGCCCATGGGTCCCAAGCTCCTCGTCCACTAGGAAAAGGCATTGTCAGATTCGAAGAGTTTCTCCAGGGTCTTGCCTGTCTCATCTGCCCCCCTCTCCTGTCTCATCTGCACCATTTCTTTCCATTGTGCCTGAGGGTGCTTGTCAGAGGAGCCACCCCAATTCCATAGTTGTGTGTTGTTGTGAAAGTAATTGTGCTTGTAGTCGCTGGACCTGGGCCTCATCTGTGGGTGAGGGGGTCCTTTGTAGGCCGTGTCTGTCTTTGGGCCCATCCTAAGAAACAGAAAAGAAGCATTGAATGTAGCTTGGCCTACATATCCCCTGTCATATCAAAACAGCAGGATGTGATCTTCAAGTTAGATTGGATTGCTACATTTCATGTATATTTACCTGCTTATAATTAATTATAAATATTCAGGCTTTAGCTTTGTGAATTCACCATCTCAAATTGTAGAGCAGACATTGTTTTCGAGTCAGTTTGTTATCTGGCTAGCATCCACCACTCTTCATGGCCAACTAGTTAGCTAGAAAACAAACAAAGTAACAAAACAGACATAGCCAGCGTGCTTCATAACATAGTGTGGCATACAAACTAAACAAAGTCCAAACAAAGCTACCTAGCTACAAATGGAATTCATAACAGGAAGCAATCAAGCTACAGTTGGTAGTGGTCATTTAGCTAGCAAGCCAGTTATCCAACTTACATTAACTGTGGGACAGGCAAGGGTTTCTGACTCAGTCATAAGCCAACTTTTTTTTATAGCAAGTTCAACAAGGACTAAGTTATCTTACCCGAACTGAGGACACAGGATAGGTGTAGTATTCCAATGAGATACTTCATTTCAACCAGTGGATAATGTGAAACACTTTTTTGAAATGTTATTATCCAGGTGTTATAAATACAAAATACATGATTATAAATATTATAATTGTAATATATTATAAATACAAGTTCAATATGTACTTCAATGCACATAAGAGGAGGTGGGGAGAGAGGTGTAGAAGACAGAAAAGGAAATAGATAAAACATAGGAGGAGGGAAGACAGCATATGATAAAGATGTACAGTGCTACCCTAATATTCTCTCAGTTCATCACAATTACATAGTGTCTCTAGCGGTATCTCCTAACCAGTTTTGGGATCCCAGTCGGCCAGGAGGTTATCTTAAGAGCAGGTGAGGTGGCGATGACAGGACTGGCTTCTTCTCTCACATCAAAACATACCTGCAGACGAGAGACAGATGGATAGAGAGAGAGCATGATTAAGCTTTGTTTTTTTTCATTCTAACACGGTCAGTCATCATATCAGGAGGTGAAATGGAAAGCTGACCATGAATCATTAACTCTACTACTACATCTCTATCTGTAGTTCAATGTAAACCATCTCTTTAATAATACTTCCTGTATAATATAAGCATACTTTCCCTTATAACAAATCAGAAAAACACTGGATAGATAGATCCATGTGCATGTGTAGCATGTGACAATTGCAGGATCATATCAAGGATAGCATCACAAATTAATACATACAGTTGAAGTTGGAAGTTTACATACACCTTAACCAAATACATTTAAACTCAGTTTTTCACAATTCCTGACATTTAATCCTAATACAAATTCCCTGTCTTAGGTCAGTTAGGATCACCACTTTATTTTAAGAATGTGAAATGTCAGAATAATAGTAGAGAGAATTATTTATTTCAGCTTTAATTTCTTTCATCACATTTCCAGTGGGTCAGAAGTTTACATACACTCAATTAGTATTTGGTAGCATTGCCTTTAAATAGTTTATCTTGGATCAAACGTTTCATGTAGCCATCCACAAGCTTCCCACAATAAGTTAGGTGAATTTTGGCCCATTCCTCCTGACAAAGCTAGTGTAAAGGTTTGTAAGGCCTCCTTGCTCACACACGCTTTTTCATTTCTGCACACAAATGTTCTATAGGACTGAGGTCATCTTGAGATGTTGCTTCAATATATCAACATAATTTTCCAAACATAACGATGGTCATTATGGCCAAACAGTTCTATTTTTGTTTCATCAGACCAGAGGACATTTCTCCAAAAATTACGATCTTTGTCCCCATGTGCAGTTGCAAACCGTATTCTGGCTTTTTTGGCGGTTTTGTAGCAGTGGCTTCTTCTTGCTGAGCGGCCTTTCAGGTTATGTCGATACAGGACTCGTTTTACTCCTTACGAACCACATAGCATATCATTACAGCAGTATGTACCGGTATGTTAGCTGTCTACCCAATGTTAGTACCTATACATCAAACTTGACAGTATATTAACTATAGGCTATTTAACTACCCAACATTTATTGACTTGATTATTCCTGTCATTCTTAGGTTCCCTAAATGTTATAGTCGTTGTGCGTTCTCAATGGACATTCGGTGTGCTTTCGTAAATCCGCTCTTATCTACTCCGATTTCAGAGCACTCTCATCTGAGTGTACCAGACCGCAGAATAATGAATTGACGAGCGCTAAAAACTCGTTGAATTTGCCGGTGTCAGTAAACATCGGACTTAATTTGTTTCCAGCAGCACAGTTACAGTCACTAACTAGCTCCGATAGCGAAACGGTGGGAATATACCCAGAGGGTTTTTCATTTTCATTGAATAGAAACACTATAATATTAATCAAATGAATTAAGCAAGTAGCAGTCAAAATGTTGCACACACCTACTCATTCCAGGATTTTTCTATATTTTTACTATTTTGTACATTGTAGAATAATAGTGAAGACATCACAACTATGAAATAACAGGTATGGAATCAGTTAAGAACAAATTCTTACTTACAAGGACAGCCTACTCCTTCCTCCCCATCGGGGAATTGAACCCCAGTCTCCCACTTGCCTGCAATATGGAAGACTATCAAATGCTACTCAAAGATACACTCTGGTGGTCAAACTACCAATAACTTGCATTAACAGAATAAATGGCTGACAATTAGATAACGTGCCACAGAATGCTGCAGCATCCCACAAGGTGTGCCACAGTATGACATAACTTTTAAAGGAGGAACCACTGTATCTATAGAGTACATTATGTACTATATTGCTTTGGATGTGAAAGTGTCACAGACATATAGCTTGAACTTGATATTGATAACCCATTCACAAGTTGCATTGTAAGTACTAGTAAAGTGGGTGCTAGACATTGGTGGTGAATGAGGTCAGTTTTCCACTTACTATTTAAGCTCTTTGAGCATCTGGAAAAGCAATATATAAATGCAATCAAGTATTGGTATTATTATAAAATATGGTAGAGATTGAGGTAACCCGTCCTGCAAGTACAGGGAACTTTGTGGTCTGCCCGCTGATCTCATTTTCTGAAGGGTTAGGAAGGGAAGAGGGAGGGGTATACTATGTGGGGTATGCACTGGAACAGACCACATGGAAAGTGTTTGTGTATACAGTATGTGTGTGCTTTCATATATCCATACCACATAGACTGTGGTCTATACATACTGTATGTGTTGATATTTATTCAGGTGTCCATACATGTGTGTGTGGGTTGTTTATGTTTCCATTCATAGTATGTGTGCGCGTGCATGCAGTGAGTGTTTTTTATATGAGTGTGTGTGCATATGTTTATTTAAGTATGTTTCAATGGTGCATATAGCTACACGTGCTCTCATTTCAAGTACAATACCCTGATCTATCCACTGTCTATTGTTCCCTCGTCTTCATGGGATGGGAAGGGGGTGGGAGGTGTCTGGGTTGGTGGGTAGGACTCTGGCACATAGACTACTACTTCTCAAGCTGCACTGAGATGGTGGTTGTTCAGAGAGTAAGGACTGAAGTGAAGTTAGGTTCAGATATTGTGTTCAGATATTTTGGCTTACACCCCTCCCCCCACACCAAGTTTAGCCACAAAATGGTTCCCCATGGTAGGCACTGTGTACTTATAGTTACACTTCCAGCACTATGGGTACAGCCTTATGGATGGAACCAACCCCCCAATGGCAACAGGGCATGCTAGCTAAATGCCTGATTTGTTGACAAACTCAGTAAGTTGTTTAGTTGATTGTACTGAAGGTCACAAACAGAGATCCTACCTAACAGGTAATATCTATTGTTACTTCAAGTCAGTGCTACATTTTGTGTCATATTTTAGTTGACTGTCTAAAACAGCTTACAGGTAGCTTTAGGCTGATCAAACGTCATTTACCAACTAACCTAACGTAGCAGGTGTAAAATAAATGCCTGAAACAACATGCCCCACATTTGTATTTGTATTAATTATGGATCCCCATTAGCTGCTGCCAAAGCAGAAGATCATCAAAGGTAAGGCATTAATTATATCGCTATTTCTGACTTTCGTGGCGCACATGCCTGGTTGAAATATCTTTTTCATGCTTTGTATGCGGGCCTCAGATAATCGCATGGGGTGCTTTTGGCGTAAAGCCTTTTTGAAATCTGACACATCGGCTGGATTAACAAGAAGTTAAGCTTTATTTTGATGTATTACACTTGTGATTTTATGAAAGTTAAATGTATTAATTCTGTAGTTTGAATTTCGCACCCTGCAAATAACGCTACCATCCCACCTGCCAATAAGAAGTTAACAAGATTCAATAACTGAGACATAAACTGAACAAGTTCCACAGACATGTGACTAACATAAATGGAATAATGTGTCCCTGAACAAAGGGAGGTGGGGGGTCAAAATCAAAAGTAACAATCAGTATCTGGTGTGTCCACCAGCTGCATTAAGTACTGCAGTGCATCTCCTCCTCGTGGACTGCACCAGATTTGCCAGTTCTTGCTGTGAGATGTTACCCGACTCTTCCACCAAGGCACCTGCAAGTTCCCAGACATGTCTGGGGGGAAGGGCCCTAGCCCTCACCCTCCGATCCAACATATCCCAGATGTGCTCAATGGGATTGAGATCTGGGCTCTTCGCTGGCCATGGCAGAACTATGACATTCCTGTCTTGCAAGAAATCACGCACAGAACGAGCAGTATGGCTGGTGGTATTGTCATGCTGGAGGGTCATGTCACCCTGACCATCACCCTTGGTGAGACAAAACCAGTGAATCAGCTAAGGGCACTTTTTTCCAGTCCTGTCAGGTCCAACGACTGTGCCCATAGGCAATGTTGTTGCCGGTGATGTCTGGTGAGGACCTGCCTTACAACAGGCCTACAAGCCCTCAGTCCAGCCTCTCTCAGCCTATTTCGGACAGTCTGAGCACTGATGGAGGGATTGTGCGTTCCTGGTGTAACTCTGGCAGCTGTTGTTGCCATCCTTTACCTGTCCCACAGGTGTGATGTGTGGATGTACCGATCCTGTGCAGGTGTTGTTACACATGGTCTGCCACTGCATCACTGCATCTCTCTGTAGTGCTGTCTTAGGCATCTCACAGTACGGCCATTGCAATTTATTGCCCTGCCACATCTGCTTTCCTCATGCCACCTTGCAGCATGCCTAAAGCACATTCACGCAGATGAGCAGGGACCCTGGGCATCTTTCTTTTGGTGTTTTTCAGAGTCAGTAGAAAGGCCTCTTTAGTGTCCTAAGTTTTCATAACTGTGCCTTTAATTGCCTACGGTCTGTAAGCTTGTTAGTGTGTAAATGACCGTTCTGCAGGTGCATGTTCATTAATTGTTTATGGGTCATTGAACAAGCATGGGAAACCGTGTTTAAACCCTTTACAATGAAGATTTTGATTTTCACTAATTATCTTTGAAAGACAGGGTCCTGAATACGGGACTTTTCTTTTTTTGCTGAGTTTAGAACTAAGTTCTATTTTAGCACTTGGCTACGCAGACGCTTGCAAGCAGTTTGGATGAAATGATTGAATAACATGTAGGTGTATATTTATTTTGCAACATTCAGGCAGGCAAAATGTGCAGTATGGTCAGCATGTCAGAACAGCCCTTGTTGGGAGTTACCACAGGATAATTCCAGGGTTCTCAGGCATTATTGCTTAATTAAGTACGAACATTTTAAAGACCACAGGGAATTTATAGAATTCGATTCTATAAAAAGTGACATCTTTCACATGCATCTGTTTCCAATTACATCTCATTGAATGTTGACTATTAAATAGAAAATAGCATCCACCATCTATTTCCTTTCTCTTCTGTTGTCTGAGTGAAGATAAAACAAGTTAGTTAGACACACAAGTGAGCATGAAAGATCGAAGCAGGATTATTGTTATTTGTTGTGACACGTGGATTAGATTAGATGACAATGACATCTCAGCAGATGTGTAATCTCCTCTTCTTCCCTGCACAGACGAGCCATGATAGTCTAGACTATTGTTTGTTTTGTTGATCATGTTATGCACTCTGAATGATAGGGCTGAGAGATGTTTTCTTTGTTAGAATATATGACAAATGCATTAGATTAATATAATGAATTACGATAAACTACAACAGACTAATCAATCAAATAAATAGATAACAAGACATCATTTAATTACAAAAGATAATGTTACAATACTAATGTTAGAAGACACAGATCACTCTCTCACATAGGTTCTGTAGATCTGCAAAGTGCACAATCTGGTCTTCTGCTGGCTTTCCAACAAGTACTAAGAATTACACTCTCAGTTTGTTTGGCTAAATCTGCTCATCCACCAGTGACCTGTATTGTGGGTGTTGTAGTGTTAATAACCACTGATCTGTAGTCCTCCAGTGCAGTTTATGGCAGTAGGGATGGAGGCAAGTCATGTCAATGCTTTCCCTGTACTGTCTGGTACCATTACAGCCAAATGTCAATATGCAATATGCAAAGATCTTATGGCTCAGTTCCATCGAACAGTTGAACTAGTGTTCTCCCAAAATAAGCGTCATGTCTATGTCATGCAACTGACCTTTTCAAAGGCTCCAGAAATTACAATGAGACATGCCTAGTTAAATAAATAATCAAATAAATGTAGAAATATAACCACTTCTTTTCTGACTGAGTGATCCGAGTGATTCCCTTCTAACACTGCTCCATTGCAAGATGAATATATTTAAATGAGACTTCCCTAGTGAAATAACGATTTATTTAAATAAATAAATATGATGTGTCTTCACAGAGCTTATCTGTGATCTCTGGTGACTGACTGCTCTGTGTTCCTGTAGGAATGGAGTTCCCTGTGGATGGCCTGGCCAGCGTGACCCAAGAGGTCCTGGAGAGATCAGCCCAGGACTACATGAACAGCATCCTCCACAGCAATCCAGACTCACCTGCACATCTCACCCTCGCCAACAACACACAGGTAAACACCTCACCCTCAGCAATCCACACAGGTAAAGGAGCTTTGACTGCATTTGTGACCGACTAGCTCGATTCAGTCTTATGTAGCAAATTTTGAAATAGTGTTTTTTACATTGGATCAAAGTACAGACTCAGAGCTAGAGAATTGTATATCATACCATACAGTTGAGGAACATTGGTAAATTGATGAATTTATAACCTCACTTATGAGAAAATGTCCCTTGAATGTTTTGGTACACCTACTGGAGAGCTCTTCTTTGTCTACGCCTATACAGCATCGTTCACACCCTCTTAAGCTTTAGCCCCACCTAGCTCTTTAAGAATTTATGTGAGGCCATGTACTAAACAACCAAAGATTTCAAGTCTAACTGGTGTGTTCATAAATTCAATCTGGTGTACCAGAGTGTGTTTAGAGTGCGCTCTGGGCGTACCGTAAACGCAGAGTGTTGTCAGATTGTCCGTTGGTATATTCAGAGCGTTTCACTCTCGGAGCGTTCAAAGCGCACCTTAGACGATTTGGCCGAGGAGTCGGGTTGATCCAAGCGTTCTGACCTAACAACAGCAGTCAAGCACCCAAGCTTACTGGCTAAGGTTGGCTAGCTTGCTAAATATTTCCAGACAGAACAGCTCACTATGACCATTTTACTCACCCTAGCAGAGCTGGTTAGGCTGTTTTTATGTTATGTTGGTGTCTGCAACTGTGCTGCGTTTTTGCAAACGTTTACTTTCACCAGCCATATTCAACAGGTGTTGCGCGTTTGTAAATGTGTCAGTTATTCTGATGAATTTACCAGCTACGTCTATTGAGAGTTGTCACAGTGGAGTCTTTTGATTAGACATTTAACTAGCTAGCTAAACAATTAACCATAATCCCAACTCATAATGTTACTACCCTGCATGAATCTGCAGGGAGCTAACCAACCAGGTTCAATGATAGCTAGCTAGCTAACATTAGGCTATAATTAGCAATGCAAATGGCTCTGAGATACGAATAATATTATTACACAGATCATGCATGTAACATTAGCTAGCAAGCCAGGCAGCTAACATTAACTAGCTAGCTAACAGTACGCTTTAACTTGAAATTAACCCAACTTTTTGACAAAATTAGAAATGTGTAATATCTGAAAATGTAGCTAGCTAGATAATCTCACCCGTATAAATGGATGGACGCTTCTCCCTCTCTGTCACGGATATCATGGTTGCCTTAGTTTGAAGATGTAATCCAGAGACAGCTGTTTTATACAACAGTGTGTTCTCTTTTCGACTCCGTCTGCATATTTGCAATCAAACGCCAGAATTTTCTTAATCTCCTTAGCTATCATACTCCAATTCCACAGTGTTGATATCGATTTCAAAAAACTTGATCCTCCGGAAAGTGGAGAGCGACCCCTTTGCAGTTCTACTACGTGATATCTTTAAAAACATTTTCTTTTAAAGGTGCGTTAGAAAGGATTACAAACACATCAGCTCAGGTTTAGCCACAGAAAAAGAAAAGATCTTCCCTTTAGCCATGATTGGCGAACAATTGTATTTGTATTTACAGATGGCATACAAGTTTGTTATTAAGGCACATGGAAGTTGGCAAGAAGGCATTTCTACTAAAAAACGTTTACGTTCAAATGGCTCTCCTGTGAAGTAGTGACGCGTGACATACTCCTAATTTGCTGAAATTTGTCATTGAATCTGCCTTGGCTAGATTTACATACTTCCAGTACTACAGTTATTCCAGGTCCGCTTCGCCACTTTAAAACGACAAAACAGTTATATTACGAAATCTTCCCCTTTTCATAGGAAGTAGCCTATTTGATGGAATTCAAATGTACAGCTTCCCTAGAATTGTTCTACTATATGCTAAATTATACCCCAATAGATTAAATGGTTGAATTTTGATCTTGTGCTCCTGTCCTCACCCAGGTGCCCATTGGGCTTTCCAATGTGGGTTTCGTCCCTCTGTATGGAGTCAACCTGAGACAGAAAGTCCTCGCCCTGTTCTCCCCACAGGACCAGTTTACAGGTAAATGAGGTCTTATGAGGCTAATGTAATGCCACTATGTCTTTTGTGCCTTCAGAACTGTAAAATGAATCATGAAAATGTTTACCAATTGTAACAGTTAACAATGTAATAATATGTATTTAAAAGCGGTACATATAGTATTTCTAAAAGTTTATTGTATTCTTAGTCTATATTCTTAGTGCATTCAGAAATGATTCAGACCTCTTCACTTTTTCCACATTTTGTTACATTACAGCGTTATTCAAAAATGTATTAAATGAAAAAAATATCTTATCAATCTACACACAATACCCCACAACGTCAAAGCAGATTTTTTTTTCTTCTATTGAAGATAGAAAACAGAAATACTTTAAGTATTCAGATCATTTGCTCTGAGACACGAAATTGAGCTCAGGTGGATCCTGTTTCCATTGATCAACCTTGAGATGTTTCTACAACTTGATTGGAGTCCACCTGTGGTAAATTAAATTTATTGGACATGATTAGGAAAGGCACACACCTGTCTATATAAGGTCCTGCAGCTGACAGTTCACGTCAGAGCAAAAACCAAGCCATGAGGTTGAACGAATTGTCCATAGAGCTCCGAGACAGGATTGTGTCGAGGCATAGATCTTGGGAAGGGTACCAAAAAATGTCTGCAGCATTGAAGGTCCCCAAGAACACAGTGGTCGCCATCATTATTAAATGGAAGAAGTTTGGAACCACCAAGACCCTTCCTAGAGCTGGCTGCCCGGCCAAACCGAGCAATCGAGGGAGAAGGGCCTTGGTCAGGAAGGTGACCAAGAACCTGATGGTCACTCTGACAGAGCTCCAGAGTTCCTCTGTGGAGATGAGAGAACCTTCCAGAACACAACCATCTCTGCAGCACTTCACCAATCAGGCCTTTATGGTAGAGTGGCCAGATGGAAGCCACTCGTCCGTAAAAGTCACGACAGCCTGCTTGCAGTTTGCCATAAGGCTCCTAAAGACTATCAGACCATGAAAAGCAAAATTCTCTGGTGTGATGAAGCCACGATGGAACTCCTGAATGTCAAGCGTCACGTCTGGAGGAAACCAGACTCTGCTCATCACCTGGCCAATACCATCCCCAGCATCATGCTGTGGGGACGTTTTTCAGCAACAAGGACTGGGAGACTAGTCAGGATCAAGGAAAAGATGAACGGAGCAAAGTACAGAGAGATCCTTGATGAAAACCTGCTCCAGAGTGCTTAGGACCTCCCCAAATACCCAAGAAGAATCAAGGCTGTAATCACTACCAAAGGTGTTTCAACAAAGTACTGAGTAAAGGGTCTGAATACTTATGTAAATGTGATATTTTCATTTTGTGAAGGGGTCTGAATACTTTTCAAATGTATTGTATGTAATTGTTGTGTGCGTTATCAGCGGTGGGGCTGTACTTGTTGGATCGATGGTGGTCACTGGAGGACATCCTAAAAACAGCAGACCCTGCCAGAGATGGATGTGTGGAGGTACTCTTTGAAAACTATTTTAGGTGTATGTGTACTAATACACCACCTGGTTGTTGAGAAATAGCATGTGTAAGAGTTCTCACTATTGTTGCAGAAATTATTATACAGCTGCAAAAGTAAATGTAAAATAAGACGCATCCAAGAGACAATAGGTATATATTTGTGGGTTTATTTTTTAAATGTTTTTTTAACAAGAATTAGATAGTATTGGGTCAGTGAATTGAATGAGACACACAGGGGTGCTGACTGGTGTGGTTGTGTGTTTTGCTATGTGTTCCTCTATAGGTGGAAACTCTAGGGGAGAGGATAGTCCTATACATTTTGAATCGTGTGGTGTACAGAGCTATGGAAATGAGTTCAGACGAACTACCTTTCCTCTGCCACGGGGAGAGCGACAACGCCAAGATCCTCTGGAAAGACGGACAGGCAGTCGGCTTCTACTCAGTGAAACCTTCAGGTAAGGAACCTGGCATTGACATTGAAGATAAAAGCATTGATGCTCAATTCTTGTCACACATCAGGTATTATGGAGTAGAGCTGAGTTCAAGTGTCTATGTGCTGTTTAGTAAACTATGGGTGACCTTTAATACTGACATTTTTAAATACAGAACAGCATATGTGTGCAAAACAAAGATAGTTCCTAACTCACAAAGCCAATGCGCATTTTCGCATTGACGTTTATACGTATTGTATTCTTTCCAATGTGTATATATACAGTGGCTTGAGAAAGTATTCACTCCCTTGACATGTTTTCTATTTTGTTGCCTTACAACCTGGAACTAAAATAGATTTTAGGGGTGTTTGTATAATTTGATGTACACAACATGCCTATGACTTTGAAGATGCAAAATATGTTTTATTGTGAAATAAACCAGAAAAAGGACAAAAAAACGGAACTTGAGCGTGCATAACTATTCACCCCCAAAGTCAATACATTGTAGAGCCACCTTTAGCATCAATTACAGCTGCAAGTTTCTTGGGTATGTCTCTATAAGCTTTGCACATCTAGCCACTGGGATTTTTGCCCATTCTTCAAGAAAAAACTCCAGCTCTTTCAAGTTGGATGGGTTCTGCTGGTGTACAGCAATCTTTAAGTCATACCACATATTCTCAATTGGATTGAGGTCAGAGCTTTGACTAGGCCATTCCAAGACATTACAAATGTTTCCTCTTAAACCACTTGACTGTTGCTTTAGCAGAATGCTTAGGGTCATTGTTGTGCTGGAAGGTGAACCTCTGTCCCAGTCTCAAATCTCTGGAAGACTGAGACAGGTTTCCCTCAATAATTTATCTCTAATTAGCACCATACAACATTCAATTCTGACTAGACTCCCAGTCCCTGCCGATGAAAAACATCCCCACAGCATCATGCTATAACCACCATGCTTCACTGTAGGGATGGAGTTCTCTGGGTGATGAGAGGTGTTGGGTTTGCGCCAGACATAGCATTTTCCTTGATGGACAAAAATGTCAATTTTAGTCTCATCTGAGCAGAGCACCTTTTTTCATATGTTTGGGGAGTCTCCCACACCCCTTTTGGCGAACACCAAATGTGTTTGCTTATTTTTTACTTTAAGCAATGGCTTTTTATCTGGCCACTCTTCCGTAAAGCCCAGCTCTGTGGAGTGTATGGCTTAAAGTAGTCCTATGGACAGATACTTCAATCTCCGCTGTGGAGATTTGCAGCTCCTTCAGGGTTGTCTTTGGTCTCTTTGTTACCGCTCGGATGAATGCCCTCCTTGCCTGGTCCGTGAATTTTGGTGGGGGGCCCTCTCTTGGCACGTTTGTTGTGGTGCCATATTTATAATAATGGATTTAATGGTACTCCGTGGGATGTTTCTGATTTTTTTTATTACCCAACCGTGATCTGTACTTCTCCAAAACTTTGTCCCTGACCTGTTTGGAGAGCTCCTTGGTTTTCATGGTGCCACTTGCTTGATGGTGCCTCTTGCTTAGTGGTGTTGCAGACTCTCAGGTCTTTCAGAATATATATGCCATTTAGCAGACGCTTTTATCCAAAGCGACTTACAGTCATGTGTGCATACATTCTACGTATGGGTGGTCCTGGGGATTGAACCCACTACCCTGGCGTTACAAGCGCCATGCTCTACCAACTGAGCTACAGAAGGACCAGAACAGGTGTGTGTATACTGAGATCATGTGACAGATCATGTGACACTTAGATTGCACAAAGGTGGACTTCATTTAACTAATTATGTGACTTATGAAGGTGATTGGTTGCACCAGATCTTATTTAGGGGCTTCATTGCAAAGGGGGTAAATACATATGCAGGCACGACTTTTCGGTTTTTAATATTTTAGAATTTTTTGAAACAACTTGTTTTTTTCATTTCACTTCACCAATTTGAACTATTTCTTGTATGTCCATAACATGAAATCCAAATAAAAATCCATTTAAATTACAGGTTGTAATGCAACAAAATAGAAAAATGCCAAGGGGGTGAATACTTTTGCAAAGCACTGTATATTGAATGAAAATTTAAATGCAAAATGCTGCAATTTCAAATAATTTACTGAGTTATAGTTCACATGAGAAAATCAGTCAATTGAAATAAATGTTATTAGGCCCTTATTTATGGATTTCACGTGACTGGGAATACAGATATGCATCTGTTGGTCACAGATACCTTTAAAACAATGGGTCTCAGGATTTCATCACTGTGCATTCAAAAAGCCATCAATAAAATTCAATTGTGTTCGTTTGTAGCTTATGCCTGACCATACCATAACCACACGGCCACCGTGGGGCGCTCTGTTCAAAACATTGACATCAGCAAACCACTTGCCCACACAACGCCATACACCCAATCTGTGGTTGTGAGGCCAGTTGGATGTACTGCCAAATTCTCTAAAATGACATTGGAGGTGGCATATGGTAGAGAAATAAACATTAAATTATCTGGAATCAGCTCTGGTGGACATTCCTGCAGTCAGCATGCCAAAAGCATGCCAACTCCCTCAAAACTTGAAATATCTGTGGCATTGCCTTTTATTGTCCCCAGCACAAAGTACACCTGTGTACATTTAATTTTTTGTATTTATTTTTTTACCTTTATTTAACTAGGCAAGTCAGTTAAGAACAAATTCTTATTTTCAATGACGGCCTAGGAACAGTGGGTTAACTGCCTGTTCAGGGGCAGAACGACAGATCTGTACCTTGTCAGCTCGGGGGTTTGAACTTGCTCTAACCACTAGGCTACCCTGATCATGCTGTTTAATCATCTTATTGATATGCCACACCTGTCAGGTGGATGGATTATCTTGGCAAAGGAGAAATGCTCAGTAACAGGGATGTAAACAAATTTGTGCACAGAATTTGAGAGAACTACGATTTTTGTGCGTATGGAACATCTCTGGGGTATTTTATTTCAGCTCATGAAACATGGGACCAACACTTTACATGTTGCGATTATATATTTGCTCAGTGTACATTCTATATATGTTTCTGACTATCTACTGTAGTCATGAGTCTCCATATGTTTTCCTGTTTTCCCTATAGGCAGCTTGTGCAGTACCTTCTTAACCCAGTGCTATCAGCTTCCTATCATGGACTCCATATTCGTCAGGAAGTGTCACCGTGACAACGGCCTGGGCCTTCAAATGCTGGAGAACTTTGTTGAATGTTTCAAAGAGGACTGCCTTGGGTTGAGATACCCCCTTTCAAAAGTTATGTACAAAGGTAATCATCAACCTTTTTTACTAGTTGTGGAATACAGGAAAAGGACCGAGCACGCCCCCATTCTCATCAACGGGGCTGCAGTGGAGCAGGTTTAGAACTTCAAGTTCCTTGGTGTCCACATCACCAACAAACTATCATGATCCAAACACACTAAGACAGCCGTGAAGAGGGCACGTCAAAGCCTATTCCCCCCCAGGAGACTGAAAAGATTTGGCCTGGGTCCTCAGATTCTCAAAAGTTTCTACAGCTGCACCATCGAGAGCATCCTGACTGGTTGCATCACTGCCTGGTATGGCAACTGTACGGCCTCCGACTGCACGGCACTACAGAGGGTAGTGCGTTCGGCTCAGTACATCACTGGGGCCAAGCTTCCCGCCATCCAGGACCTCCATACCAGGAAGTGTCAGAGGAAGGCCATAAAAATTGTCAGACCCTAGTCATAGACTGTTCTCTCTGCTACTGCACGGCAAGCGGTACCGGTGCACAGTGGCAGTTCTAGCTTGTATGGCTCCCTGGATGAACCCCCCCCCCTTCAACAACAAAAAGCACCATTCTGCACTAACTGTCATTTTTATTCAGACATTTGGAACAACACAAATAAATAATCATAACATTTAAGACTATATAAATATATATATTAAAAAAAAAATATATATATATATATATAGAAAGAAGTAACAAAGACAAATAGAAACAAATTGTAGTATATAAATACAAATAAAAGAGAATTGAATTATTACACTATTGCACTTCAAACAATAAACACACAAACTAAATTGCACAACTAATGGCATTACTAATTGCATTAGTACTGTACAAAGTTAGAGGTGCGCTTTTTGATAGATTCCCCTGCTCCCCCTACCTTATTATTATTCATTTTTATTCTTAACTTCTTAAAGCATTGTCGGTTAAGTTCCTGTTGTATTCGGCGCATGTGACAAATAACATTTGATTAGTTGTTGAAATACTTACAATGTTCACACAGAGAAATACAAGGATGGTTGAAAGATTTCAAAACATTCCCTATCCTCTCCTAACCTGCAGCCATCAGCCTACCAGTCCACTTCCTAAACAACTTCTTATCGTTTTCCAGTGTGTGGGAAGTACCTGAGCCTGTACCCGGCCGACAGAGACCTGCTGTGGGAGGTGGAGAGTGTTGGAAGACCCAGCCAGAGGACTAACATAGCCAACAAGATCCAGGCTATGGGTCTGAGCTGTATGTTTATCACAGGTTTAAAATGGCAGACGTGCACATCCCAGACGTGCACAATATAGCCTAAGTGTCTATATTGCTGTACTTAGGATGCTAGAATGACACGTCACTGTATGTCTTGAACAGCGACATTTCTCACTAAAATTGTGGAATTGTAACTTCTTCCCTCAGCCTTATCTAAGTACCTCCCCTTTACGGAGCACTCTGTGGCGAACCGTGTGGGGGCTGAAAATGAGGGGGTAATGGAGAATGTGACATCACGCATACAGGAAGCCATGGAGTACACTGTTGAAATTGTGGTACATTTTTAAAATATAACAATAGATTTAATGTAAAGAATATACAACATGTTATGTGACAAATAATCTCTATTGTTCAATATTTATTTTAGTTTTGTGTTACTTTGACTTATAGCATTTGCAATGGAATGTTTATTGTTTTGCTTACATAATAACATACATTTACTTTGTTTATAGGAGGACGTTACACTGGTCAAAGTGACAAAAGGCAAGTATTGGTTGTTTCATGTACTGGATCTTTGTAATAAGTTCTAACATATGTTCTCTAAAACGACAGAGTTTCACCTCCTAACATAATTTTTTATGATGTTTCCAGAGAAGGAAGAAACGCCGGTTACATCTAGAGGCAGGAGCAGTGGCCAGAAATTCAAGAATATCTCGGAGGAAAGCATATCAGAGAAAGTTAGCAGGTAACAGAATGTGAATACTGCTTTGTTTCAAATGTTCATGTCCAGTAAAACACACAAACAGTTAAATAACTATTGCCTAAAATGAAGGTCATTCACTTTGGAACATATGTGTGGTGTAGGTTTGAGGACATTGAAGCAGAGGTGGATACCCCAAAAGAGAATCCAGTTTCAGAGCATCAGCAAGAGAATGAAAAAGTTGTTGCTGTAGCTGAATGCGACGAAGAGGAGTTAGCTGAGGTATATATAAATGTAATATGATTCGTAAACAATTCATCTGTTTTTCAAGTGTCCAGGAGTAAGGAGGCTTAAGTGACACAGGCTCTTTAAAAAGTGTATAATTTACAGGATGTCGTTGACATAGCCACAGAGGACATAGCAATTGAGCTTGATAATGTGTCCTCTGAGATTGAGGAGGAGGAGGAGAGGGAGGAGGTTCCAAAGGAGGTGGCAGGAACCAATGAAGACAAAGAAGAGAACAAAGAAGAAACAGCCGAAGAATCCTCGAAGGAGGGGAAAAAAAGAAGAGGCAGACCAAGATCCACTCGTCTCACGAAACCTGTTGAGGCTGAGGAGGAGAGAGTGGAAGAGGAGCAGCCAGTAGTTGAGGAACCTGCTGAGGAAGAGGAGAATAACTCACCAGCTGAGGAGGAAGAGGCAGCTCCAGTGGTAGAAACAAGAGTCTTGAGGAGAGGAAGAAAAAACGTTCCACCTACCCTAACACCAAAATGCAAGTCCACAAGAAGAGGCAAACTGCCTGAGGAAGAGAAGGCGGAAGAGCCAGAGGAGAAAGAGGCAGCTGAGGAAGAAGAGGCACCAGTAGTGGAAGCAATAACCGAGGAAGAGGAAAAATTGGAGGAAGAGAAGAAAGAGGTGGAAGCAGAAGAAGAAGACGAAGAAACGGTAGAAAAACTAGCAGAGGTAGTTGAAGAGGCAGAAAAAGTGGAGGGGGAGGCAACAGCAGTGGATAATGTAGCAGATGAACCAGTAGAAAAACCAGTTGAGGAAGAAGAGAAGACCACACCACCTGAGGAGAAAGAGGAGGCTCCAGTTGTAGAAACAAGAGTCCTGAGAAGAGGAAGAAAAAGTGTTCTAGTTACTACACCAAAATGCAAGGCCACACGAAAAGGCAAACAACCTGCGAAAGTGGAGGCGCCAGATGAAGAGTCAGCTGAGGAAGAAGAGGCACCAGTAGTAGAAGCCAGAGTTTTGAAGAAAGGAAGAAAATCTACCCCTGCCAAACCCAGGTGCAAATCCAAACAACGCCACAAACAACCCGAGGAAGAGGTAGAGGAGGTGGCTGAACCTGTGTTGGATTCTGTGGATAAAATGGTAGAGAGAGAAAAAGAAGTAGAGGAAACAGCAGCAATAGAGAAGGGAGACAAAGTGGAGCAAGATAAACCAGTGGAGAAGGAAATGGCAGAGGAGAAGGTAGCTGTAATAGTGGAAGAAAAAATGGTGGAGGAAGAAGAGGAAACTGAAACGGCACCAGTGGGAGAGGAGAGTGTTCCAGAAGAAAAGGTGGAGGAGGGAGCAACAACTGGGGAAGAGGAAAATGTGGAGGAAGAGAAGGAGAAAACCGAAGCTGAACCTGAATCAACGGAAGAGGAGAGTGCTGCAGAAGAAAAGGTGAAGGAGGTAGCAACAACTGAGGAAGAGGGGGAAGCGGAGATAATGGAGGAAGAACAAATAGAGGAAGCTGAAGCTGCAGTTTCAGCTGAAACTCTTACTGTGGAAGAAAAGGTGGAGGAGGAAGCAAAAACCATAGAGGAGGAAAAGGTGGAGGAAGCAACAACTGAGGAAGAGGTAAAAGTGGACGAAGAGAAGAAAGAGGAAACAGTTATAGTAAAACTAGCAGAGGAAGTTGCTATGGTAGAAGAGGCAGAAAACGTGAAGGAGAAAGAAGAGGCTAGAGAAGTGGAATTTGTTGCAAATGAAGTGGTAGAAAATCCAGTTGAAGAAAATAACACCTCACCATCTGAGGAAGAGGAGACCTCACCACCTGAAGAAGATGCTCCAGTTGTAGAAACAAGAGTCCTTGGGAGAGGAATAAAAAGGGTTCCTGCTGCTCTGACTCTGAAACGTAGGTCCACAAGAAAAGATAAACAGCCTGAGGAAGAGAAGCTGGAGGAGCCAGAGGAGGAAGAGGAAGCTGAGGAAGAGAAGACCCCATTAGAGGAAACCAGAATCCTGAGGGTAGGAGGAAAATCAGCCCCTGCAACTGCCACACCCAGACGCAAATCCACACGAGCCCGCAAAGAACCTGAGGAAGAGGTGGTGGAGGCAGCTGAACCTGTGGCAGAAGCGGTGCAAGAAGAAAAAGCTGTGGAGGAGAAAAAAGAAGAGGAAGAAAAGGACGAGGAAGCTGAAACTGCACCAGTGGAAGAGGAGAGTGCTGCAGAAGAAAAGGTGGAAGCAGAAAAAGCAGAGGAAGAGGAAGGAACAAATCAGGAAGAGGAAAATGTGGAGGAAGAGAAGAAAGCACAAATAGCGGAGGAAAAGGAGAAAGGGGAAGCTGCTGCTGAAGCTACAACTGTGGAGGAAGAGAGTGTTGCAGAGGAAAGGGTGGAGTATGAAGCAGGTATAATAGAGGAAGAAGATATTGTGGAGGAAGAAAAGGAGTCAGCAGATGAAGAAAATATTGAGGAAGCTACAGCTGTGGAAGAAAGAGTGGAGGCGGAAGCAAAACACGCAGATAAAGAAAATGTGGAAGAAGCAATAACTGAGGAAGAGGAAAAAGTGGAGGAAGAGAAGAAAGAGGCAGAAAAAGAAATGGGAGAAAAACTAGCAGAGGTAATTGAAGAGGCAGAAAAAATGGAGAGGGAGGCAACAGTTGAGGAAGAAGAGAGAACCACAGAACCTCAGGAGGAAGAGGAGACCCCAGTTGTAGAAACAAGAGTCCTGAGAAGAGGAAGAAAAAGTGTTCCAGTTACTCCACCAAAATGCCAGTCCACACGAAAAGGCAAACAACCCGAGGAAAATGAGAAAGTGGAGGCACCAGATGAGGAAGAGGCAGCTGAGGAAGAAGAGGCAACAGTAGTGGAAGCCAGAGTTTTGAGGAAAGGAAGAAAATCGGCCCCTGCCAAACCCAGATGCATATCCAAACAAGGCAGCAAACAACCTGAGGAAGAGGTGGAGGAGGAAAAGGTAGAGGAGGTTGCTGAACCTATGCTGGATTATGTAAAGAAAAGGGAGGAGAAAGAAAAACCTGTGGAGGAAACAGCAGCAATAGAGGAGGAAGAAAAAGTGGAGCAAGAAAAACCAGTGGAGAAGGAAATGGCAGAGGAAGCAACTGAAATAATGGAAGACGAAATGGTAGATGAAGAGGAAGAGGAAGCTGAATTTGCAGCTGAACCTGAATCAGTGAAAGAGGATAGTGTTGCAGAAGAAAGGGGGGAGGAGGTAGCAACAACCGAGGAAGAGGAAAAGATGAAGGAAGAGAAAGAAACAGAGATAGTGGAAGAGGAAAAAATTGAGGAAACTGAAGCTGCAGTTGCAGCTGAAACTATTACTGTGGAAGAAAAGGTGGAAGAGGAAGCAAAAAACATAGAGCAAGAAAAGGTGGATGAAGCAACAACTGAAGAGGAAAAAGTGGATGAAGAGAAGAAAGAGGAAACAGTTTTTGAAATAGCTATAGAAAAACTAGCAGAGGAAGTTGCTATGATACGAGAGGCAGAAAAAGCGGAGGAAGAAGAGGCACGAGTAGTGGAATGTGTTGCAGATGAAGTGGTAGAAAAGCCATTTGAGGAAGAGAAGAAGACGTCACCACCAGAGGAGAAGGAGGAAGCGGAGCCTCCAGTTGTAGAAACAAGAGTCCTGAGGAGAGGAAGAAAAAGTGTTCATGCTACTCCGACTCCAAAACGCAAGTCCACACGAAGAGGCAAACAACCCGATGAAGTAGAAAAGGAGGATGAGCCAGAAGAGGAAAATGGATATAAAAAAGAGCCACCAGTAGTGGAAGCCAGAGTTCAGAGTAGAGAAAGAAAATCTGCCCCGACACCCAGACACAAATCAAAACGAGCCCGCAAAGAACCTGGGGAGGAAGAAAAGGTAGAAGAGACAGCTGAACCTGTGCCTGAAGCTGTAGAGGAAAAGGTGGAGGAGGAAAAGGTAAATGAAGCTGCAGCTGAAACTGCTACTGTGGAAGAAAAGGTTGAGGAGGCAGAAGCGATAGAGGAAGAACATGTGGAGGAAGCAACAACTGAGGAAGAGGAAAAGGTAGAGGAGGAGAAGGAAGCAGAAGCTGCACCTGAAACTTCACCAGTGAAAGACGAGACAGTGGCAAAAGAAAAGATTGAGGAGGAAATTAAATCTGTAGAGGAAGAAAAGGTTGAAGCAACAGTTGAGGAAGAAGAAACAGTGGAAGAAGCAACAACTGAGGTGACTGTGGTAGAAGAGTCAGAAAAAGTGGAGGAGGCAACAGAGGTGGAAAGTGTAGCAGAGGAAGTAGTGGAAAAGCCGGTTGAGGATGAGGAGAAAGCCTTACCACCCGAGGAAGAAGAGGATAAAGTTGTAGAAACAAGATCCCCGAGGAGAGGAAGAAAAAGCGTTTCTGTTACTCCTCCAAAACGCAAGTCCACGCGAAGAGGCAAAGAAGCCGAGGAAGAGGAGAAGACAGGAAAGGTTGAAGAGATGGATGAATTTGTGCAGGAAGCTGTGGAGGAAAATGTGGAGGAGGAGGAAGAAGAGGCACTGGTAGTAGGAGCCAACATTCTGAGGAGAGGAAGAAAATCTGCTCCTGCCACACCCAGATGCAACTCCAAACAAGCTTGCAAAGAACCTGAGGAAGAGGAAGTAAAGGGGGTTGAAAAGATGGAGGAGGCAGCTGAACCTGTGCCAGAAGCTGTGGAGGAAGGAAAAGCAGTGGAGGAGGAAATGGTGGAACAGAATAAGATGGAGGCAGATGTTGCGATGGTAGAGGACGAAGGAAACACAGACAGTGGTGCTCCTGAGGCAAAAGAAGAAGCAATCACACATCAGCCAGAGGAGGTTATGGCAGAGCAAACCAATGAGAAGGAAGAAGAGGAGAACACAGAGGAGAAAACTACAGAAACATCAAAAGAGGCAGCTGAAGTAGAAACAGCTGAAGCGGTAGATGAGGTGGAAGAAGAGGTTGATAAGGTAATGGCAGAAGAGGCAAGCGTAGTAGAAGAGGAGGAAGTGGCCTCAGTGGCTGAGGGTGGTGTCAAGCCTGAGGAAAATGGAACAGAGAAGGAAGAAGAAACTATTGAGGAGAATGGTATGGAAAATGTAGAGAGCGGTGAGACAGAGGCAGAGAATGGAGTCGCGGTCAAGGTGGACAACCTTAATTTACAGTTGGCAGAAGACGATGAGGAGGAGGAGAAAGAGGAGGGGGAGAAGATGGAGGTAGAGGAAAAGAGAGCTGCTCCAACTCAGAAGGAAGAGCTGAAGAGCTCTGCGGAAGAGGAGGCTCCAGTGGTTTTAACGAGAGTTCTGAGAGTGAGGTTAACTGCCACACCCACAACCACACCCAATTCCAAGGCCACGCCCCAGCGTAAATCCACAAGACACAGCAAAATAGTAACACCTGAGAAGTTCGATCCTGAGGTGGTCGTGCTTTCATCAGATCAAGAGCAGGAAGAAAGCCTTGTAGAAAAGAGACATCTACGTAAGAGAAAAAGCACAGGGCCAACACATGTTCACAGATCCAAGTGCCACAGCAGAACTTAGGCTGTGAAGACAGGTGTTTTTGTTCTCCTCTTTAAATATACAGCTATAGAGGAAAGATTTCACATGGGACCAGATCATTTCCTTTTATCTATTTGTCAGAAGAAGAAAAAAATTGCATTTATTCTCTCAAAATACTACAGGTTGTATTTCAGCATACCATAATTCCAAACGGTGTCCCCTCAAGTATAACTCAACAACTCTATAAATAAATACATATATTTTTTACGTATGAATTTAGTTACACTTATTGTCATTAAGAGACATCTGATTTTGTTAGTCAGTCTCACTCAGAAATAATATTAAAACCTGCAAACATTTCTCTCCACCCTATGGAAAAATGTGTATAATTGCAGGAAATTAGTTATAAAAATGCTCAATATTTTATCTGTCGAATTGCAAAATCTGTAGAATTGCAGCAAACTTGTTTTAAAACGGCAACATTTTCTCTACACCCATGGCAAAATGTGTAGAATTGCTCTAAATTAACTGAATTACGTATGCACGAATGGGTACGCAGACCCATGAGCAACTGCGGCACCTTATTAGTTCAGATTTTTTGTGGCCCCCACCCTCATCAAAGTTACCCATCTCTGATATAAATGCTATTACATTAAATGTGTAATATGTTCTTAAATGTGTAATATGACACAAATATGATCATTTGTGTGTTTCAAAAGTGTAAAATATGTCCTATTTTATTAGGGAATAATGCATTAAGCAAGTTTTATTTTTATTTTACTGCACATTTGAGTGACATTTCTCTTTGACATTTTTTATGGTTTCATTTTTACCCAATTACAAATGTTTTCAGCGGAACTGTCACGCTCTGACCAAAGTAAGCTGTTTTTCTCAGTGTTGGTTGGGGCATGATAGTGACTAGGGTGGGTCATCTAGGTGTTTGTATGTCTATTTTGGCCTGAGATGGTACCCAATAAGAGACAGCTGTTTATCGTTGTCTCTGATTGGGGATCATATTTAGGTAGCCATTTCCCCATTGTTAGTTGTGGGATCTTGACTATGTGTAGTTGTCTTGTCAGCACTATTGTATAGCGTCACCTTTTGCTTGTTATTTTGTTTGTTTGTTCGGTGTTCAATTCTTTTAATAAAGAGAATGCACGCTGCGCCTTGGTCTCCTTCATACGACGAATGTGACAGGATCTCAGGATCTAAAATCACATTTGATGTTGTTTTTGTCTATGGTTAATTTCAACATAATTCTTGATTTGAATTGTCAACACTGTCATGGTGTTACACTTTGTGTGTATTGAAATATTTGGTACACCTTGAACATAATGATATTTAGTGTTAAAAGATATAAAAATGGAGGAGGCAAATATTTCCTCACACAAATATTTCCTCACTGAGCTGACGAGGCATAATATTTTAGTTCATTTGAAAAGGATGTTGTTCACAATATTGATTTATATACCAATAAATGTATGCATATCCTCACATTTTGTTTATTGTTAATTAACATGTGTCATTAAGGTTTGATGTACAGGAAGTTTAAATTTAGTAACAGTATAGTTCAATCCACAGTAATACCATGGCCATACAGAACAGTTTGTAAAATAACATTTAACTGTTTAAAATAACACTTATAAAAGCTGTGATGTTAAACTGTAAATGTTTTATCTTGAGAGGTGAAAATATAGCTAGCTTAACTCTGAGTTTTCGTTTATGTGTTATCGTGTTTCAAACTTTGAATGCTTTCTTATACATCTCAGTGTTCCACAAAAGCACAAGCCATGTAGCCTGTCTTGATCACAAACATTTCCATATGTTGTATTTAATGACACACCTCTCGTTGCATAATTTGTTTTCATTAGGCAAGTCAGTTAAGAACAAATACTTCTTTACAATGATGGCCTAGGAACAGCAGGTTAACTAACTGCCTTGTTCAGGGGCAGAATGACAGATTTTTTTACCTTGTCAGCTCAGGGATTCGATCCACCAATTTTTTGGTTACTGGCCCAACGCTTTACATTTACATTACATTTAAGTCATTTAGCAGACGCTCTTATCCAGAGCGACTTACAAATTGGTGCATACACCTTATGACAACCAGTGGAACAGCCACTTGCATCTAAATCTTGTTGGGGGAGGGGGTGAGAAGGATTACTTACCCTTACTTACCCTATCCTAGGTATTCCTTGAAGAGGTGGGGTTTCAGGTGTCTCCGGAAGGTGGTGATTGACTCCGCTGTCCTGGCGTCGTGAGGGAGTTTGTTCCACCATTGGGGGCCAGAGCAGCGAACAGTTTTGACTGGGCTGAGCGGGAACTGTACTTCCTCAGTGGTAGGGAGGCGAGCAGGCCAGAGGTGGATGAACGCAGTGCCCTTGTTTGGGTGTAGGGCCTGATCAGAGCCTGGAGGTACTGAGGTGCCGTTCCCCTCACAGCTCCGTGGCGAGCACCATGGTCTTGTAGCGGATGCGAGCTTCAACTGGAAGCCAGTGGAGAGAGCGGAGGAGCGGGGTGACGTGAGAGAACTTGGGAAGGTTGAACACCAGACGGGCTGCGGCGTTCTGGATGAGTTGTAGGGGTTTAATGGCACAGGCAGGGAGCCCAGCCAACAGCGAGTTGCAGTAATCAAGACGGGAGATGACAAGTGCCTGGATTAGGACCTGCGCCGCTTCCTGTGTGAGGCAGGGTCGTACTCTGCGGATGTTGTAGAGCATGAACCTACAGGAACGGGACACCGCCTTGATGTTAGTTGAGAACGTCAGGGTGTTGTCCAGGATCACGCCAAGGTTCTTAGCGCTCTGGGAGGAGGACACAATGGAGTTGTCAACCGTGATGGCGAGATCATGGAACGGGCAGTCCTTCCCGGGAGGAAGAGGAGCTCCGTCTTGCTGAGGTTCAGCTTGAGGTGGTGATCCGTCATCCACACTGATATGTCTGCCAGACATGCAGAGATGCGATTTGCCACCTGGTCATCAGAAGGGGGAAAGGAGAAGATTAATTGTGTGTCGTCTGCATAGCAATGATAGGAGAGACCATGTGAGGTTATGACAGAGCCAAGTGACTTGGTGTATAGCGAGAATAAGAGAGGGCCTAGAACAGAGCCCTGGGGGACACCAGTGGTGAGAGCGCGTGGTGAGGAGACAGATTCTCGCCACGCCACCTGGTAGGAGCGACCTGTCAGGTAGGACGCAATCCAAGCGTGGGCCGCGCCGGAGATGCCCAACTCGGAGAGGGTGGAGAGGAGGATCTGATGGTTCACAGTATCGAAGGCAGCCGATAGGTCTAGAAGGATGAGAGCAGAGGAGAGAGAGTTAGCTTTAGCAGTGCGGAGCGCCTCCGTGATACAGAGAAGAGCAGTCTCAGTTGAATGACTAGTCTTGAAACCTGACTGATTTGGATCAAGAAGGTCATTCTGAGAGAGATAGCGGTAGAGCTGGCCAAGGACGGCACGCTCAAGAGTTTTGGAGAGAAAAGAGAGAAGGGATACTGGTCTGTAGTTGTTGACATCGGAGGGATCGAGTGTAGGTTTTTTCAGAAGGGGTGCAACTCTCGCTCTCTTGAAGACGGGAGGGACGTAGCCAGCGGTCAGGGATGAGTTGATGAGCGAGGTGAGGTAAGGGAGAAGGTCTCCGGAAATGGTCTGGAGAAGAGAGGAGGGGATAGGGTCAAGCGGGCAGGTTGTTGGGCGGCCGGCCGTCACAAGACGCGAGATTTCATCTGGAGAGAGAGGGAGAAAGAGGTCAGAGCATAGGGTAGGGCAGTGTGAGCAGAACCAGCGGTGTCGTTTGACTTAGCAAACGAGGATCGGATGTCATCGACCTTCTTTTCAAAATGGTTGACGAAGTCATCTGCAGAGAGGGAGGAGGGAGGGGGGGGGATTCAGGAGGGAGGAGAAGGTGGCAAAGAGCTTCCTAGGGTTAGAGGCAGATGCTTGGAATTTAGAATGGTAGAAAGTGGCTTTAGCAGCAGAGACAGAGGAGGAAAATGTAGAGAGGAGGGAGTGAAAGGATGCCAGGTCCGCAGGGAGGCGAGTTTTCCTCCATTTCCGCTCGGCTGCCCGGAGCCCTGTTCTTTAACCACAAGCTACCTGCCGCCCCAAAAACAAAAGGGCAATAGCGACAGAATTGATGCTGGCTAGAGAAAGGGACCTTTCTGGTGTCTTTTTGGGGTTATTTTCTTATTAGGGGTTCGCAGCAAAGCTGTGAAACCTATTATTGTTGTCTGAATTATAATATTTAAGTAACAACTTCAAGAATGATTACCGGCTGCATTCAACCTACAGCACTAGACTAAATTTCACTTGTGTCATCCTTGTGGTGCTTTCACTGATTTCACATAAAGGAAGAGTTCCTACATGATCAGTGGTGTAAAGTACTTAAGTAAAAATACTTTAAAGTACTACTTAAGTCATTTTTGGGGGGATTTGTACCATACTTTACTATTTATATTTTTGACAACTTCTACTTCACTACATTCCTAAAGAAAATAATGTACTTTTTACTCCATACATTGTCCCTGACAGCCAAAAGTACTCTTTACATTTTGACAGGAAAATATTCCAATTCACACTCTTATCAAGAGAACATCCCTTGTCATCCCTACTGCCTCTGATATGGCGGACTAATTAAACACAAATGCTTCATTTGTAAATTAACGTCTGAGTGTTGGAGGGGGCCCCTGGCTAACCGTTAAAAAAAAGTACAAAAATTGTGTCGTCTAATTTGCATAATATAAAGAATTTGAAATTATTAATAATTTTACTTTTGATACTTAAGTATATTTTAGCAATTCCATTGACTTTTTATACTTAAGTATATAAACTCAGCAAAAAAAGAAACATCCCTTTTTCAGGACCCTGTCTTTCAAAGATAATTCGTAAAAATCCAAATAACTTCACAGATCTTCATTGTAAAGAGTTTAAACACTATTTCCCATGCTTGCTCTATGACCCATTAACAATTAATGAAAATGCACCTGTGGAACGGTCGTTAAGACACTAACAGCTTACAGATGGTAGGCAACTAAGGTCACAGTTATGAAATCTTAGGACACTAAAGAGGCCTTTCTACTGACTCTGAAAAAGACCAAAAGAAAGATGCCCTGTTGTAAAAGCAGGTCCTCACCAGACATCACCGGCAAAAACGTCGCCTATGGGAACAAACCCACCATCGCTGAATCAGACAGGACTGGCAAAAAGTGCTCTTCACTGAAAACTTACGGTTTTGTTTCACCAGAGGTGATGGTCGGATTTGCGTTTATCGTCGAAGGAATGAGCATTACACGAGGCCTGTACTCTGGAGCGGGATCGATTTGGAGGTGGAGGGTCTGTCATGGTCTGGGGCGGTGTGTCACAGCATCATCGGACTGAGCTTTTTGTCATTGCAAGCAATCACAACGCTGTGCATTATAGGGAAGACATCCTCATCCCTCATGTGGTACCCTTCCTGCAGGCTCATCCTGACATGACCCTCCAGCATGGCAATGCCACCAGCCATACTGCTCGTTCTGTGCATGATTTCCTGCAAGACGGGAATGTCAGTGTTCTGCCATGGCCAGCAAAGAGCCCGGATCTCAATCCCATTGAGCATGTCTGGGACCTGTTGGATGGGAGGGTGAGGGCTAGGGCAATTCCCCTCAGAAATGTCTGGGAACTTGGTGGAAGATTGGGGGAACATCTCACAGCAAGAACTGGCAAATCTGGTGCAGTCCATGAGGAGGCGATGCACTGCAGTACTTAATGCAGTTGGTGGCCACACCAGATACTGACTGTTAATTTGGATTTTGACCCCCTTTGTTCAGGGACACATTATTCCATTTATGTTAGTCACATGTCTGTGGAACTTGTTCAGTTTATGTCTCAGTTGTTGAATCTGTTGTGTTCATACAAATATTTACACGTTAAGTTTGCTGAAAATAAACACAGTTGACAGCGAGAGGACATTTCTTTTTTTGCTGTGTTTACTTTTAGACATTTACTCAAGTAGTATTTTACTGAGTGACTTTCACTTTTAATTGCATCATTTTCTATTAAGGTATCTTTACTTTTACTCAAGTATGGCAATTGGGTACTTTTTCCACCACTGTACATAATAGAGTGTTAGCTTAGTTATCCAACTGATCTTGCATCTTTTCTGTCATCCTGTGAACCCGTTCATTTCTGCTCACAGCTATATTTGGAAATCTTCTTGTTCAAATACTGCAGTGATCACATATACAAACTCTGTTACCACATCCAAAGGGAAGGGGGAGATACCTAGTCACTTGTTTAACTAAATGCATTCAACTGAAATGTGTCTTCCACATTTAACCCAACCCCTCTAATTCAGAGAGGTGCGGGGGGCTTCCATAAGCAAACAATGGGTTAACTGCCTTGCTCAGGGGCATAACAACTGATTTTTACCTTGTCAGCTCTGGGATTTGATCCAGCAACTTTTTGGTTAATGGCCCAACACTCTAACCACCAGGCTACCTGCCGTACATGATGCAATGGTGGTAACCCTTTTCTGCAAATGACCAAATCGCTCTTTAGTGGTGAAATGTTAATTATATTTTTCATAATTACTCAACTTTTATTTTTTTTAATGTCGAAAGTCTGGTGTTTCCATGTCAAGCGGTTTTGTTATATTTCTGTCCTCTGTGATACATATAAAATGTTATATTGGAATGCAAACTCAAAATGTAATACATTTCATCTCTATATCGGACATGGTGCAGGTGTCTTATTTTTTTAAGCCCATAACCATTTGTGTGAAATGTATACTTTAGTTTCAAAGTAGATTTGTTTAAGTTAAGACTACCAAGAAACACTTTGATTTAGCCCATTGCAGTAAAAGGTTGATGTATAACTACTAACGTTAGGTAGATAGCATATAATTACAGCAGTATGTTAGCTATGTGGTTCATAAGGACAGCGTCGCTAACAATTTGGCAAGAAGGTTGAGGGTTCGAAACCTGCTCCCTGCTTGTTTAATTTGAAGTCATGCACAATTATCAGTTTATTATTTGGTTTTTATTTCCGATTCAGTTAGAGACACAGTAGTGCATTGGGACCCAAAAGCATAATCAGTACTTTAACTCCCCCTTGGTCGTTCGGGCAAATCTGGTCTGTGATAGGAATTGTTTTTCTTCACACCTAGCCTGGCTATTGGACTATTCTTTAGTAAAGGTTTTATAGTCTAATGTTCAGCTATTAGCCCCCCTCCCCAACTTGCAACAAATTGTTGTTACCATCTCATTCCTCGCCCTCTTCCACGCGTCATTCTCCGCCTGAGTGGCTCGCTTGTGGCGTGCTGGCAGGATATGGCAGCATTTCGGCTGTGCATCAAGAATTCTGCATAGCAAGTTTGTATGAAGGTCTGTTTATTCACAGGCAAATTGTTACATGCAATGGTACATTTGTGTATTTTTCTCGAGAGCAAAACTTTTAAAACATTTTCAATCAAAAATAATAGTTCTGAAAGCAAAAACGAGGCTTCAAAGTAAAACATTTTTTTGCAATCAAATATTTTGTAATAGAGTCCAAAACGTTATGCATTTCATTCCCCCAAAATATTTTGAGAACAAAAAATGTATTTGAAAACAAAACTACAATTTAATTTCGCTATCAACCCTCCACTTTGGCCATTTTTTGAGTGTTTGGCTACAACCAATACTGTTCAGCCTTTCTTTTCGACACAAAGGAACTCATAGCGGACACCTACGAAGGACTGTGTGGTGATGGCATCTCAGGTAAGCAGCACTGGGCGTTCTGCCGTCCAACTTTTACATAGCTAGTAGTTAGATCCTACGATTCAGTGTCGGTTCATTAATTCTACTATATTACATAGATACATACTGTACATACCGCTGAATGGTAAATCATCCTATTATTAGTTTCGGTGCATCGCTCTGCAGAAATACTCTATTCCTACTCCCTTGGTTAATAGGTTAAACATTTAACTTTTAATTCCAATGCTTTTTTTCAAGATACAACATTGTCATCTTTGGCGGTATAGATGGATTTTCAAGGAAGGTAAGTATATTATTTTGTATACATATTGCATATTTCCCATCAAATAATGAACAACCACAATACCAGCCTGGTGTTAAGCTTTCTTTATTGACCTATCCGCGACATCTGCCACTTTAGATTGAATGGACATATCTCAGTTATTGTTTTCATATCTACAAAAAAATAAGCAATTTTCTTTACTGCAGAGTGCGAGCTGATCAAGGGGTCGAAAATGTAGATATTGCCAGATGTTCACTATCCGAGGAACAGGCCGTGGAAGCTTTATTGCTGGCAAAAGTGTCCACAGCCAGAGGTAATTAAACTGTTCTGTGTTCTTTTTCTCCATCTCTGCCTGTCTTGTTGTATATGGAACCTGTCTCACAGGCATTAATTAAAAAACCCTTAAAATGTCAGCTGCTAATTTTCAGATTTATATCACATAAACACTCAGCCATTTTCACTGGACTATCAAGCCCCTGTTGCTGCCATGTCTTGATTTCACTGGGGGTTAGCCTTGCAATAACCAAGTGGTGAGACACATAGCCCTCTATATTTAGATGTTTCAGGCACACTCTGATAGGTGTCTGCGTCAGTCAGTAACCACTCACAGAGGCACACACAACTTGCATTTCTATAACCTCGGACCCACCACAGGACCAGAGATTTGGTTCCTCCCTCCACAAAACCTTTTATTTCTCTGTTATTAAGAGTGGAACGCTTATGGGGAGATGTTTGGAGTGCTGTGACATTTCAGTACTACAACTTGCTGCACAGTTTGGAGGAAGAAGGCTACCTTGACCTGTCGAATTCTATCCACCTCTTCTGTGTGGGATATGTGTTCCTACCTCATCTGCAGCATTTCACAGAGTTCGAATAATCTCCCTTTAAGTACAGAGGCGAACCTGACACCTCACCAGCTGTTGCTGGTGTATTCAAATGATCAAGTCATCAAGGCAAGCTAACACAATTGTACATTCAATTTGCAGTAAATGCTTTAGCAAGCTACATTCTTTACATCCACTGTTTCACAAGACGACAGCCCGGTTTTCTGGTTCTCAGGAGTCTAAAACATTAAACAACACAAATGACAATTTCATACTCATAACACTAGCTAGCTAGTTGGCTAATGCTAGCTAGTCAGCTAACTTGCTAAATAGCGATTTTCGTAAATTAACTTTATGACAAAAGAATATGCACAATCGTTTGTCTCTACATTAACTAACATATTCCTCTCAATTGTACATTTTTTGCTTGACTCATTATGACATTATAATTACTTACATTTGCTTCACCCGTAATGTTTTGTCAGCCTCCTTTTGCTGAAGAAAGTCACCAGCGACGGATGGCTCGTGTCAAATTCGTCATTGGAACCACTCGGTTATATGAAAACCTTGGGACCCAAATGCATAATGAGTGCTCTAACTCCCCCTTGTGGTGGTCTGGAGCAATGAAGCCGTGACGCTGGATACCTCTTAAGTCCCGCGGTGTAAGGTCGCAACTTTTAAAGGAGGAACCACTGTACAAGACAATGGGTGCTCTTGCTCCCGCGCCACAGGATACAGTTCTACCGTGACAGAGCTAAGGCGAGCATACCATGTTGTTTCACTATTTAAGCCGATATTCAACTGATTAACAGGCCAGACACAGTAGGTTATAAACACACAATAACGCAAGTGACCCATGACTGTATCAAGATATTATAGTCCACATATAATATTATTTAATAATATATAATACACACCATTAAGCTGACACTTTTAAGCGACTTAGTCACACGACTTAGTCATGTGTAGCTTAACCTCTTTCTAAATATGTTGGAAAACAAATGGCTTTATGTAATGAAACAAATCACTTTATAATTATTCTCCAAATAAATATGACGGAATAACCCACATTTTATTGGTGTGACATGCGTCAGCTAACTGTGATTGCGCCAAGGTGCATCTCATTATTGGTGGGTGGGGTTTTCCCTATACATTTCCAGTGTTTCCCGGTGGTCAGAAGTTTCCCATTATTTGTAAAGGTTGGCCTGCCTTGAGGGGACAAAAGAAGTGAAGGTGACTTACACCAAACTTCCAGTAATGGTAGTTGAATCGTAAGTATGGCAAAAGTATGACCTCCAGCCGGGATCAGCTCTAACTTCTCCCTGGGCATGCCTTCCTAAACCTTTCTGTGTATTGCTGTTTCTAATTTAAAGTAAAAGCTAGTAACTATATATTGGTGATAGGATCATTGTATGGGCTTTAGCGCTGAAGATTGTGATATTATTGCGGAGTGCTCCAATGGTGATTATAGAGATGTGACTCTGATGCTGAAAGATATTGGTGCTTCAGAAATCTCCAGGCTCCACCCCTCACTGTCACACTCCAGCACCGAAACCCTCATCCATGCCTTGGTTACTTCCTGACTAGACTAGTGTAACACTCTCCTCACCAGATCCCCACCAACCGCATCAACAGACTTCCAACTGGTTCCGCAGCCAGAATCCACACCAGCACCAGATCAACTGAACAAATCAAACCAATCCTGGCTCCATGTGCAACACTGTATTAACTTTAAAATACTCCTTCTCACCTACAAAGCCCTCCACAACCTGGCACCCACCTACCTCTCTGATCTTCTCCCGATCTATGCTCCCTCCCGATCCTCCTCTGCTGGTCTCCTTGTCTCCCTCCATTCCACAATGTGTGCCGGGGTCCTCAGCTCTTATTCCCAACCCTACCACCTTAAACCAAAACATAACCCTACACAGGGTAGCCTACCACCTTAAACCAAACCCTTACACAGGTTTGTATCCTCTTCCCAGATTTTTAATACATTTATTTGCGAATTATGGTGGAAAATAAGTATTTGGTCAATAACAAACAAGCAGGATTTCTGGATCTCACAGACCTGTAACTTCTTCTTTAAGAGGCTCCTCTGTCCTCCACTCGTTACCTGTATTAATGGCACCTGTTTGAACTTGTTATCAGTATAAAAGACACCTGTCCACAACCTCAAACAGTCACACTCCAAACTCCACTATGGCCAAGACCAAAGAGCTGCCAAAGGACAACAGAAACAAAATTGTAGACCTGCACCAGGCTGGGAAGACTGAATCTGCAACAGGTAAGCAGCTTGGTTTGAAGAAATCAACTGTGGGAGCAATTATTAGGAAATGGAAGACATACAAGACCACTGATAATCTCCCTCGATCTGGGGCTCCACGCACGATCTCACCCTGTGGGGTCAAAATGATCACAAGAACGGTGAGCAAAAATCCCAGAACCACCACCTAGTGAATGACCTGCAGAGAGCTGGGACCAAAGTAACAAAGCCTACCATCAGTAACACACTACGCCGCCAGGGACTCAAATCCTGCAGTGCCAGACGTGTCCCCCTGCTTAAGCCAGTACATGTCCAAGCCCGTCTGAAGTTTGCTAGAGAGCATTTAGATCATGGGTGTCAAACTCTGGCCCGTGGGCCAAATTTGGCCCGCAGGGTAATTATATTTGGCCCGCGAGACAATACCAAATTACTACTAGAGCTGGCCCGCCGGTATTATACAGCGCATTCACCACTAATACTACGAATCCCATAATGCTCTGCTGTTTTCGCGCGCCAATCAGGACAGGACCCAGAAACGCTCTCTCCTCTGTGACAGTAGTCATAGCAACATAGACGCTACAACTGTCAGCGAGCTAACCCTTCCCAAAAATGGCAAAAAGAAAGGCAGAAAACAGGAGCTTTCTGGACAAGTGGGAGGCAGAATATCTGTTTACATATGTAAAAGACAAACCTGTTTGTCTTGTTTGTGGAGTCAACGTGGCTGTAAGTAAGGAGTACAACATTAGACGACACTATGAAACGAAACACCATGACAAATACAAGGACCTGGACATGACTCAAAGGAGCCAGAAAGTAGAGGAGATGAAAATAAGTTTGGTTTCACAACAGAATATGTTTAAAAAGCCACATCACAAAGCGAGGCTGCTGTAAAGGCTAGTTATATAGTGGCAGCAGAGATCGCAAAATCAGCCCGGCCCTTTAATGAGGGAGAGTTCATGAAAAAGTGCATGATGAAGGTTTGTGACCTCGTATGCCCAGAGAAAAAACAAGCATTTTCAAACGTGAGCCTGAGCAGGAACACAGTAGCTGATCGCACCTGTGATCTTGCCACCAATCTGTATGACCAGCTGATGGAAAAGGGAAAAGATTTTGTTGCGTTCTCCCTCGCTGTGGATGAGAGCTGCGGCGCATCTGATACTGCTCAGCTGTCAGTCTTCATCCGTGGAGTGGACTCAAATCTGTGTGTTACGGAGGATTCAAATCAATGCATGGCACAACCACAGGAAAGGAAATCTTTGAGGAGGTTTCCAAATGTGTAACTGAAATAAAGCTGCCGTGGGATAAACTCGTTGGATTAACGACAGATGGTGCGCCAGTGATGTGCGGTAAAAAGAGTGGACTGGTGGGCATGGTTCGGGAGAAGATGCGGGAAGAGAACTGTGCAGGTGAGCTAACTGTTTACCACTGCATCATACATCAGGAAGCACTGTGTGCCAAAGCCCTAAAGATGGAACATGTTATGACCACAGTAACACAGGTAGTTAACTTTATAAGAGCCAAAGGTCTAAATCACCGCCAGTTTAAATCTTTTCTGGAGGAGTGTGGTTCGGAATACGCAGACGTGCCGTATCACACAGAGGTGAGATGGCTAAGCAGAGGAAAAGTACTGAACAGATGTTTCGAGCTGCGTGAGGAAATATGTCAATTCCTGGAAACCAAAGGGAAGGATACAGCAGAGCTCCGGGAGCAAAAGTTCCTGTGTGAGCTGGCCTTTCTCTGTGACATCTCGAGCCATCTTGATGCGCTGAACCTGCAGCTTCAGGGGCGGGGGCGCATCATCACAGACATGTACGCTGCAGTGAGGGCCTTCAAAACTAAACTGTGCCTGTGGGAGAATCAGATGCTGCAAGGAAACCTTTGCCATTTTCCCTGCTGCCAATCCATAAAAGCGCAGATCCCTACCGCCGTGTTCCCACAGTTTGCTGAAAAACTCAGTGTTCTCGCCGCTGAGTTTAGCCGGCGATTTGCCGACTTCGATGCCCAGAAATGCAAGTTTGAACTGCTTAGTAATCCCTTCGCAGTTGATGTGGAAAATGCACCAACCAACATCCAAATGGAGCCGATTGAACTCCAGTGCAACGACACGCTGAAGTCAAAGTATGATGCTGTGGGCGCCGCACAGTTTCCACGGTTCATCCCTGACACAATGCCTCAGCTCCGCACCCAAGCTGCTCAGATGCTCTCCATGTTCGGCAGCACTTATCTATGCGAGCAACTTTTCTCCTCGATGAAGATGACCAAAACAACTCACAGGAGACGTCTGACTGATGAACATCTTCGCTCGATACTGAGGATTTCTTCAGCTCAGAGCTTGAGCCCAGACATTGATGAACTAGCATCCAAGAAGAGATGCCAGGTATCTGGCTTGGGCACATCAGATTAGACCAGTGTGCAATAATTAACGTTTTCTTTATGCACTTTTTCTTGCTACAAGGCATGGGCTTGAATGGTTGATTGATTTATTATCATTTTATTTGTAAAATTATTAGCCAGTGGAAAAAGTTTATTTTGGTATTTAAATCAGAAGGCTGCAAATAGAAAAGAGGCATACAATTTTTATTTAAATTTGATTTATTTAATAAATGAATGCCATTGATGTGTTTTTTCATTTGAAATTCGATTTTGCATGTCTCCACTATTAAATTATATATTGTATGGTAATAAGCGATGCTTGTTCCATATTCAATGTTAAAGCAAAACTTGTTTGGGTCCATATTAAAAGGTTAATTTGTTCAATGTTGGCCCGTGACTTTGTTCAGGTTTTACATTTTGGCCCACTGGGTATTTGAGTTTGACACCCCTGATTTAGATGATCCAGAAGAAGATTGGGAGAATGTCATATGGTCAGATGAAACCAAAATATAACTTTTTGGTAAAAACTCAACTCGTTGTGTTTGGAGGACAAAGAATGCTGAGTTGCATCCAAAGAACACCATACCTACTGTGAAGCATGGGGGTGGAAACATCATGCTTTGGGGCTGTTTTTCTGCAAAGGGACCAGGACGACTGATCCGTTTAAAGGAAAGTATGAATGGGGCCAAGTATCGTGAGATTTTGAGTGAAAACCTCCTTCCATCAGCAAGGGCATTGAGGATGAAACGTGGCTGGGTCTTTCAGCATGACAATGATCCTAAACACACCGCCCGGGCAACGAAGGAGTGGCTTCGTAAGAAGCATTTCAAGGTCCTGGAGTGGCCTAGCCAGTCTCCAGATCTCAACCCCATAGAAAATCTTTGGAGGGAGTTGAAAGTCCGTGTTGCCCAGCAACAGCCCCAAAACATCACTGCTCTAGAGGAGATCTGCATGGAGGAATGGGCCAAAATACCAGCAACAGTGTGTGAAAACCTTGTGAAGAGTTACAGAAAACGTTTGACCTCTGTCATTGCCAACAAAGGGTATATAACAAAGTATTGAGATAAACTTTTGTTATTGACCAAATACTTATTTTCCACCATAATTTGCCAATAAATTCATAAAAAATCCTACAATGTGATTTTCTGGATTTTTTTTCTCTCATTTTGTCTGTCATAGTTGAAGTGTACCTTTGATGAAAATTACAGGCCTCTCATCTTTTTAAGTGGGAGAACTTGCACAATTGGTGGCTGACTAAATACTTTTTTGCCCCACTGTATATTCATGTATCAGGCCTACTTTTAATATAAGATGTCCTTGAGTGTCCTAAAAGTCATCTGCCAAATTAAAACAAATTATTAATTTTAGTAGAAGTGAATCTGGATAAAAACACCCCAAAAAAGACGTAATTGGCCAGTTATCAAATAAAATGTTATTAGTCACATGCGCCGAATACAACAGGTATTACAGTGAAATGCTTATTTATGAGCCCCTAACCGACAGTGCAGTTTCAAACAATGTGGACAAGAATAAGAGATAAAAGTAACAAGAAATTAAAGAGCAGCAGTAAAAAAAATAACAATATATACAGGGCCAGTACAGAGTCAATATGCGGGGGCACCGGTTAGTTGTGGTAGTATATACATGTAGGTAGAGTTAATTAAAGTTACTATGCATAGATGACAACAGAGAGAGGCAGTGGTGTGGAGGGGAGGGGGGGTGGGCAATGCGAATAGTCTGGGTAACCATTTGACTAGATGTTCAGGAGTCTTACGGCATGGGGGTAGAAGCTGTGGTAGCAGGGAGAACAGTTTATGACTAGGGTTTCTGGAGTCTATGACAATTTTTAGGGCCTTCCTCTGACACTGCTTGGTATAGAGCTCCTGAATGGCAGGAAGCTTGGCTCCAGTGATGTACTGGGCCGTTTGCACTACCCTCTATAGTGCCTTGCGGTCGGAGGCCGAGCAGTTGCCATACTAGGCAGTGATGCAACCAGTTAGGATGCTCTCGATGGTGCAGCTGTAGAACCTTTTGAGGATCTGAGGGCCGATGCCAAATTTTTTCAGTCTCCTGAGGGGGGAATAGGTTTTGTCGTGCCCGCTTCACGACTGTATAGGCTGTCTCCCTATAGGCTGTCTCGTTGTTCTCGGTGATCAGGCCCATCACTGTTGTGTATTCGGAAAATTGAATGATGGTGTTGGAGTTGTGCCTGGCCGTGCAGTTATGAGTGAACAGGGAGTACAGGAGGGGGCTGAGCACGCATCCCGGAGGGGCCCCTGTGTTGATGATCAGAGTGGCGGATTTGCTGTTATCTACCCTTACCACCTGGGGGCGGCCCGCCAGGAAGTCCAGGAACCAGTTTCAGAGGGAGGTGTTTAGTCCCAGGGTCCTTAACTTTGAGGCCACTATGGTGTTGAACGCTGAGCTGTAGTCAATGAATAGCATTCACACATAGGTGTTCCTTTTGTCCAGGTGGGAAAGGGCAGTAATGGAGTGCAATAGAAACTGCATCATCTGTGGATCTGTTGGGGCGGTATGCAAATTGGAGTGGGTCTAGGGTTTCTGGGATGATGGTGTTGATGTGAGCTATGACCAGCCTTTCAAAGCACTTCATGGCTACAGACGTGAGTGTTAAGGGTTGGTAGTCATTTAGGCAGGTTACCTTAGTGTTCTTGGGCACAGGCACTATGGTGTTCTGCTTAAAACATGTTGGTATTATCAGTTAATATAATTATTTAAATAATACTCTTACTTTAAAAATAATCCAGCGGGAAACAGTCTTATTTGAAATTAGGAATATATTATATCTAATGTGTGGAAAGACACATTATTTAATCGAGAGGTGAAAATGATAGAGCAATTATCAACATTTCACATCCGAATGTAGGACTACATTTTTTATGTTGGAATAAACATTAATCTGAGAATACATGTCTTTCCCCTCCAGCAGCTCTGCGCAAAACAAGTTATAGGCAGACACGCTGCGCTTATGACCAGCAGCTTTGCGTCGCCTGGTGTTGCAGGAGGTATTACGTGAACACCCATAGTTACCCACAGTTCTGTAATTTGAAAGGAAAGCATTATCGTTAGATGTAACTCAACTAAAAACATTCAAGCATAACATTGTATAACTTCTGTGTTGATAAAATGCAGTTTATAGTACTGTAATTAAACATGATTTTACACTGCCACCTAAGCAGTGTTTTAGGTGGTGGATTGTTTATTCTTTATTTCACAATATTCTAATAATACAGGGGGTTAGGAAAGAAAAAACTTGGCCTGGGGTCATTCAGTTGTCTTGTGCTGTGGTGGAATGTCTCCCCATTATGCTTGCACCAATCCAATGCTTTTAAAATGCATGAGTTGAAATGAAAGTGTGAACACTTATGGATGCAGGGTATCAGAACACCGGCTATTTATTTCCCCAAAACCAAGTTGTTCCCCCAATCCCCCTTTCCACTAACCCCTCAAAATCCAACAACCCTATAGTCACATACCCCTAATTCCATCTCCCTCTCGCCCCTTCCCTCCATTTCATACCTTAACTACAGACACAGGTAGTCCTGTAGCCGCAGCAGCCTCCGTCACCAGGGCTGAGGACCTCCTTTTCATACCCCGTTCATGATAAGACACAAGGGTACCCCTGATGTTAGCCGTTATGAGATTTCTTCCTACAACAACAAAGATATATGAAATATTAAATTGCAACATTTAAGTGTTTCCTTGTCTTTGAACAAGAGCCTTCAGGCCTTTTGGTCTAACTGAAAGGTAGTTAGCCTTTGCCAGCAAGACCAAAAGCCCTTGGTCATTATAGTAGGAGCCAGTATTTTCATTATACTGCACTCACATAGAGCCTATTGCAGGTTACAATATGAAGCAAATGAAAAGCACTTAAAGCTGCAATCAGCAGTAGAAACAATAAAGCATCTACCATGTTCCTGTTTGATTAAAAGCTATGGGACGGGGCAGGAAAAATGTTACCACTCAAATTCACAGCAAGGGCTATGGATGCAAGGACTGACAATCAATGCTACAACAAACATTGGAGTAAAACAAGCTTTTATTTGGGGTTCTGGTGGGGTATGACAGTTGAAATAAGCTCACAATGCATGTATAAGTTATATATTCAAAACTCAACGGGTACATACCATTAATTTAAAAGTCTCAATTGATCTAGAAACGGCTGATTTCCCCTTTAAAAAAAACAAATGACAAGTTGCTAGCTAATCTGACTAAAGATTTCACCTGTTGTAGTGTTTTACTTATTCTTTTGAGACAAACATCGAAGGGAATTGTTGAACATACCTTGAGTGATGGGAGATGTCATTATTGAGTGATGGGAGATGTCATCATTGAGTGGGAACAGACTAGAATGGGAACAAATAAATTATATTTAGCTACAACGTGAGGATAGCTAGCTAATCTTTTTATAGCTAGCTACTGTAACTAACATGCTTTAGGTGATACTAGCTATATTAGCTAGTTCAGATAGTATGCAATTATGAAAATCAGCGTCTAAACAACTCTCCAAGTTATAATTAAATGTTGCTTTTATAAGAACCACACTTGCCAATGACATAATTCAGTTGTAGAAGAACTTTCCTTATCTGTATAGTAAATATTACAATGGTTCATCTCAAATACAATTTCACGCGAAACCAAGGAATTTGTCTCTGAAAACTTTGGGTGTGGCTTCTATAGTGAAAATGCGCACATAGTCTCAGTGAACATCACCATTGAAAGGGTCGCGTATTGCACAGTACGATGTGTGGTTTGAATCACTTTTCAGAGGTAACACGAGGCGTGTGGGATACCATATGAATTGTGTGATTGGTAAGATTTGTCCACATTTTAAAGGGGTGATTGGTGGCTTATCAGGTGCACCCAGTAGCCTCTTGGGGCATTTTTTCTTCCCTTTTTCGTCTCACAAAGTGTACTGAATTCGCACTTCTTAGCCACCCGCGATAGGTGGCGCTGTATACACTTTTCAGTTGGTTGCCATCCGCAATTTCAAATTTAAAGAAGAAGAAGCGAGGAAGAGACCCGCGTATTCGCAAATATCAAAAGCTGAAACAAAGCATGCAATTAATTTTTCGTAATGCATGAGACTTTATATTCGCAAATTATCTGTGAAAATGCCTAAATCAATCAAGAAGTCCTGCACTACCCAGACATCTATAAGTAGCTACTTCGGCGGGTTGAGCAGCAGAAACGTTCAATCCGGTATTATCGGTAACTCTGAACTATGCGCTGGGCTGAAACCAGGACCTAAAGGAAAGGTAAGGACACAGACAGTGCGAATGTTATTGTGTAACTGTATACAAATAAAGCATTTAACTCCGACATAGCTCAACCAAAGTGCATGACAGAGTTGTGAGAATGCAATGGCTTTATACATGTAACTGTTGTTAGCTAACGTTTACTTGTTCGCTCTCACACACATCTATATCAATGGTCTTGTGTTGCACACTATGAATTAAGTTGTATTTTATTTCCCTCTTCTGTGTTCTCTGTATTGTGCAGCATAAGCATTCTCCGAATAATAATAATGGTGGGTCGTTATTGAAACGAGCCAAATTGGCCCATAATGGACAGGAAAAGGAGGACATGAACTGTGAGGTCATATCCTGGCGTGTCGATGGTGAGCACCCCTAGCCGAATGCCGCGTTCAAGACAACTCCGAACTCTGAGACGCTGACATTTCTGACTTGGAAACTCGTTGAGAAAGATGAGCACTGAGTTTCCCCACTTGAAAAGTATCAAAATCAACCAATAGGAAGCTTCACGTTTTTTTTTCTTTGCATACGTATATCAGAGGTTCCGATTTCAGAGTTGTCTTGAAAGCACCATAATACATCAGACTTGATAGCAAAGGTCTGTCTGAAACAAAGCAATTTAATTACTTGGAATGTTTTTATTTTTTTAAATTTTATTTCACCGTTACTTAACTAGGTAGTCCAGTTGAGAACAAGTTCTCATTTACAACTGGCCAAGATAAAGCGTGTGTGACAAAAACAGAGCATTACACATGGAATAAACAAACATACATTCAATAACACAATAGAAAAAAATGATATTTGGCGCCGCACCCCCGCAGCTATTTGCCCAAGCCTCCCCAGCTTCTCCTTCACCCAAAACCAGATAGCAGATGTTCTGAAAGAGCTGCAGAACCTGGACCTCTACAAATCAGCTGGGCTAGACAATCTGGACCCTCTCTTTCTAAAGTGCTGTGGGCAGCTGGGAGGAGGTGCTCTTATTCTCCATGGACTTTAGTGTCCCAAAACCTTTTGGAGTTAGAGCTACAGGATGCAAATTTATGTTTGATAAAGCTAGTCTTTGCTTTCCTGACCGACTGTGTATTGGTTCCTGACTTCCCTGAAAAGTTGCATATCGCGGGGACTATTCGATGCTAGTGCAGTCTGCCACAGGATGTTTTTGTGCTGGTCGAGGGCAGTCGGGTCTGGAGTGAACCAAGGGAAATATCTGTTCTTAGTTCTACATTTCTTGAAAGGGGCATGCTTTTTTAAGGTGGTGAGGAAATTACTTTTAAAGAATGACCAGGTGTCCTCTACTGACGTGATGAGGTCAATATCATTCTAGGATACCTGGGCCAGGTCGATTAGAAAGGCCTGATCACAGAACTGTTTTAGGGAGCGTTTGACAGTGATGAGTGATGGTCTTTGACCACAGACCCATAGCGGATGCAGGCAATAAGGCAGTGATCTCTGAGATCCTGATTGAAAACAGCAGAGGTGTATTTGGAGGGCAGGTTGGTCAGGGTGCCCATGTTTATGGATTTAGGGTTGTACCTGGTGGGTACCTTGATGATTTATGTGAGATTGAGGGCATCTATCTTAGATTGTAGGACGGCCGGGGTGTTTAGCATGTCCCAGTTTAGGTCACCTAACAGAACGAACTCTGAAGATAGATGGGGGGCAACCAATTCACATATGGTGTCCAGGGCACTGCTGGCAGCTGAGGGGGGTCTATAAACAGGCAGCAACAAACAGTGAGAGACTTATTTTGGGAGAGATTCCTATTTTTTTTTTTACCCATTATTCTCTCCAATTTCGTGGTATCCAATTGTTTAGTAGCTACTATCTTGTCTCATCGCTACAACTCCCGTACGGGCATACTGCTTCTTAACACAGCGCCATCCAACCCGAAAGCCAGCCGCACCAATGTGTCGGAGGAAACACCGTGCACCTGGCAACCTTGGTTAGTGCGCACTGCGCCCGGCCCGCCACATGAGTCGCTGGTGCGCGATGAGACAAGGATTTCCCTTACCGGCCAAACCCTCCCTAACCCGGACGACGCTAGACCAATTGTGCGTCGCCCCACGGAAGGTTGCAAGTTCAAACCCCCGAGCTGACAAGGTACAAATCTGTCCTTCTGCCCCTGAACAGGCAGTTAACCCACTGTTCCTAGTCATTGAAAATCAGTGAAAGTCAGTTAACTGACTGAAAGTCAGTTAAGAACACATTCTAAGTTAAATAAAAGGTAACATTTTTATGTTTTAAGTACAATAAAAAAATATATAAAAAAATTGGCCGATTTATCGGTATCGGCTTTTTGGGTCCTCCAATAATCGGTATCGGTGTTGAAAAATCATAATCGGTCGACCTCTAGTCCTTATACAAACTATCCACAGGAAAGTATTATTAAACCGACATTTCAAAACACTGATATTGCCGTTGAGATTTCAATCTCCTGGCACATGGGCAAAACCATATAAACACCTACAAGAGCTTGGTAGGTATGCGTGCATCATGTGCATGTACTTACATTGTGCACATGTATCCGTGCATGTACTTGCGTGTGCACATGATTAACGAACAAGCTGTGAGCCACGCACAGAAACACAAATTTTGAAGTGCGATTAATAATACTTTCCTATGGATATTTTATTTCAGATTTCCAACAAAAGGATGAAATCAGTGGACACTAGGTAGACTAACTTCAAATGAAGTTTATTTAACATTCTGACATGTAAATGAGCTGTTAACTATTTTAGAAGATTCAAATTAGAGAGTGGAGGCTTGTCCATTCCACACTCAGAATTACAGTAGGCACCCCCCTGAAAATGTTAATCAAAATCAGAAAATGATTTACCTTGAGGGAGAGTGTATAAATATGTACTTACTTTGAAATAATTCAATTTGCCTGCAATCCACACTTTGGGTTTGTTTACACAGCCACTACCAGTTTTAATTTTATCCTTATCCTCTTATCCCTTTTTCCTATCAGAAATCAGGGCCCCCTCCTCTCGAGGGGCAGGCAGCCTCGCCTCTTCCACCCTGGAGAGACTGAAGGGCTTCGTCTGCCCTAGTGAGCCCCAAGGCAGAGGCCCTCCTGGGCCCGGGAATGCGGGTGGCGGGTCTGAGGATACAGATGGTGGGCCTGAGGATGCAGGTGGTAGGCCTGGTGATGTAGGCGATGGGTGTGCTCATGGAGGTAATGGGCCTGGGGTTGTAGGAGGTAGGGAGGCTGTGGCCCACAGAGAAATGACTGGCGATAAAGAGAGACAGAAAAGCGAAGAAGAGGAGTGGCGGAGTCCAGAGCCATCATCCAAAAAACAGGTAGGAGATCATCATCACCTTTCTCTTTGATTTTCTCCTAATTAATTGTATTCTGCAAGTTTGAAACTGTATGTTAAAGTTGCACTATGTAAAAATCGCTCCGGCATTAACTCGTTGCTAAAATTAGAATAGTTTGCTTAATTTCAGTTTGTGACAAAAGAAGCAAGTATAGTGTAAAGAGTCATTGTACCATCTACACTGCTGTGAAGTATGTTCTCCATAACCAAAAATATTGTATTTTCAGCTGTTTGAAGCTGCTGTACAAAACCAAAAGTAAAAGATGCAAAAATTCAACTTAAGATCAGGAAGCATAGCAATAGTACACATATATAACAGATCTAACGCTTCTTACTTGCTTTCAATGAGAATGACACATCTATAACACATTTCTATGTGAATTTGGTCATGTCACCCAAAAAGTTACATATTGCAGCTTTAAATGGAAACTTTATTGTTGTGATCCTTCCTAGGCTCTCAGCCTCATTCAGTTTGCCAAGCCAGGAGAAGGAAGAAGAAGAAGAAGGGGGGGTGTAATGAAGACTCCTCCAGGAGTAGGGGGTGAGGTCTCTGTGACCAGTGCCCCCTGTGGGATCTCTAAGAGTGGGTACACTCCTCTGGAGCAGCAGTACCTGCAGATTAAAGAGCAACATAAAGACGCTCTATTGGCTGTGGAGTGTGGATACAAGTACAGGTTCTTTGGCGAGGACGCAGAGGTGAGAGGCGTGTGTGTAGAGCGGCGAAGAAGCTGAACATCTTCTGTCACCTGGACTAACTTTCTGATGTGTGTTAATCAATGTGTGTATGTAGATCGCAGATGTTTAGCTCCCTTGCTGTCACTGGTTTGTGTGTGTGTAGAAAGCAGCGAAGCAGCTGAACATCTTCTGTCACCTGGACCATAACTTCATGACGTGTAGCATTCCCACACACCGCTTGTTCGTTCACGTACGACGCCTTGTCTCCCAGGGCTACAAGGTGTGGAACAGGGCAGATTCAAGGTTCTCCAGTCAGGCCCATTACTGTTGCAACTCATTATCGAAGTCAAAGGGCAGACAGTATTTTAAGTAATGCAATGTGAAATGTTTTAGGCATACAACTGTTAAATGTCACCATAGCCGTTGTTTATGTGTGATGTTATTGTCTGCCACAGATTAATTATTAATTTAGGAAGAAAAATAATTATTTGTCAGTGATGACAGATGTTAGTGTGTCTGATTTACATTTGATTGACTGTGATTGGTTCTCTCACCTCAGGTGGGCGTGGTGAAGCAGACGGAGACGTCGGCCATTAAGGCCTCCGGAGCCAATAAGAACACTTTGTTCACCCGCCAACTCAGTGCTCTCTACACAAAGTCTACACTGGTGGGGGAGGGTATCCTTACATATGCTGGTGTGTGTGTTGTGTTATTCACCATATCCATACAGGTGATGTATGGACCGGGCATAAGAGTAGTCAACTGCTCACAGCTGCAGTAGTTTCCTCCTGTGTGTGACTACTTCAGCCCACTATAGTGTGCTTATTGACCCTTGACCCTGGGTATCAGACGTCAACCCAGTGCATAGTCTGGTTGATGTGGAGGAGGGGGAGTGTGATGTGGTGACAGATCCTCCAGAGAGCTACCTGCTCTGTCTCAGTGAGACCTGGGATAAAACCAGAAAACAACTAACCATTGGGCTGGTGGTGAGTACACACTCAATTGTACGCACATGGGCTCAATGTGGGGTAATTCAGACCCGAGTTATGTTCACGTAAATGGAACTTCATTCCCCATTTTACGCACTTTTCTCTCTAAGCGTATTCTTTACACACGTGGAAACCATGAATAAAATCGCGTGAACCTGCCGGCTCCAAGTGGAAAAAGCATTTACTTCATTTTTTTAACGATAGAAATGACAGCATACTCCATGCACTGTAATTTTTTAATTGATAAGACCTAGGTAAACGCGTAATCATTTTGGATAAGGTGATTGTGTATGTGTATAGGCCAAATAACAATTGTTTTAGATCTATTTTACCTTATCACTGGATATTAATGTCAAACCAGTCACGGTAGGAAATGGAAAAGCATATCAACATGTATTCTTTATGCTCGAAGATGGCGCTGGAGAGGATTGCTGCCGTTTCATGGGCTCTTAACCAACCGTGTTATTTTGTTCGTTTTTTTTTTTTGTTGTGCATAATGTTGCTACTACTGTCTCTTATGACCGAAAATAGCTTCTGGAAATCAGAACAGCGATTACTCACCTTGAACTGGACGAAGTATTTCTCTTCAATGAGTCGGACGAGAGGGATTTACTCCAGACACCCAAACAGGCCCTCATCCCGTCATTTGCAGGAGAAAGAAACAGAAAAGATAACAGGGAAAGAGATTGGAGTGCCTTGTGAGGATCTGCCGAAAAGTGGGTAATCTACTGGCCAACATACAATCGCTCGAAAATAAATTGGGACAAGCTCAAAGCATGTATATCCTACCAACTGAACATCAATAACTGTCATATCTTATATTTCACCAAGTCATGGCTGAACGAAGACATGATTAACATACAGCTGGCAGGTTACACACTGCATCGACAAGATAGAACAGTTCTTTTGCCCATCTTAATTTTTATTGGGTCAGTCTGAGATATGGCTTTTTTTTTTTTTTTTCAACTCTGCCTAGAAGGCCAGCAACCCGGAGTCGCTTCTTCACTGTTGACGTTGAGACTGGTGTTATGCGGGTACTACTTAATGAAGTTGCCAGTTGAGGACTTTTGAGGCGTCTGTTTCTCAAAATAGACACTAATGTACTTGTGCACTACTGAGCAAGTGGACCGGGGCATCCCACTCTTTTTATTCTGATTAGAGCCTGTTTGCGCTGTTCTGTGAAGGGAGTACTACACCGCATTATACGAGATCTAAAGTTTGTTGGCCATTTCTCACATGGAATAGTCTTAATTTCTCAGAACAAGAATAGACTAACAGGTTTCAGAAGAAAGCACTTTGTTTCTGGCCATTTTGAGCCTTTAATCAAACCCACAAATGCTGATGCTCCAGATACTCAACTAGTTTAAAGAAGGCCAGTTTTATTGCTTCTTTGATCAGAACAACAGTTATTAGCTGTGCTAACAAAATTGCAAAAGGGTTTTCTAATGATCAATTAGCCTTTTGGCTAATTGGATTAGCTAACACAACATGCCATTGGAACACAGGAGTGATGGTTGCTGATAATGGGCCTATGTAGATATTCCATTAAAAATCAGATGTTTCGAGCTACAGTAGTAATTTACAACATGAACGATGTCTACAATGTATTTCTGATCAATTTGGTGTTATTTTATGGGACAAAAACTCGACCACCTTTATGCCACACACAGAGACGCATACAAAGCTATCCCTCTGCATCCATTTGGCAAAGCTGACCATAATTCTATCCTCCTGATTACCTACAAGAAAAAACTCAACCATAAGTACCAGTGACTCTCTCTCAGTAAGGAAGTGGTCACATAAGCACAAGCTACAGGTCTGTTTTGCTAGCACAGACTGGAATATGTTCCAGGATTCCTCCGATGGCCTTGAGTACACCACATCAGTCAATGGCTTCATCAGTAAGTACATCGAGGAAATCATCCCCACAGTGACTGTACGTACATACCCCAACCAGATACCATGGATTACAGGCAACCTCCGCACTGAGCTGAAGGGTAGAGCTGCCACTTTCAAGGAGTGTGACTCTAACCTGGAAGTTTTATAATAAATCTCGCTATGCCCTCCGACGAACCATCAAACAGGCAAAGCGTCAATATAGGATTAAGATCGAATCATACAACACCGGCTCCAACGCTTGTTGGATGTGGCAGAGCTGAGAGCTGCCCTGTGGGACAAGCTAAATTACTTATATGCTCGCTTCGAGGCAACTAACACTGAAACATGCATGAGAGCACCAGCTGTTCTGGACAACTGTGCTATTCATTGACTACAGCTAAGCGTTCAACAACATAGTGCCCTCAAAGCTCATCAATGAGCTAAGGACCCTTGGACTAAACACCTCCCTCTGCAACTGAATCCTAAACTTTCTGATGGGCCGCCCCCAGGTGGTGAGGGTAGGTAACACATCCGCCACGCTGATCCTTAACATGGGGTCCCCTCCTGTACTCCCTGTTCACTCATAATTGCATGGCCAGGTACGACTCCAACCCCATCATTAAGTTTGCCGAAGACAACAGTGGTAGGCCTGATCACCGACAACGACGAGACAGCATTTTGGAAGGAGGTCAGAGACCTGGCCTTGTGGTGCCAGGGCAACAACCACTCCCTCAATGTGATCAAGACAAAGGTGATGATTGTGGACTTACAGGAGAAGGAGAACCGAGTATGCCCCCATTCTCATCTATGGGGCTGCAGTGGATCAGGTTGAGAGTTCCTTGGTGTCCACATCACCAACAAATGAACATGGTCCAAGCACACCATGACAGTTGTGAAGAGGGCACAACAAATAATTTTCTCCCTCAGGAGACTGGAAAATATTTGGCATGTGTCCTCAGATCCTCAAAAGGTTCTACAGCTGCACCATCGAGAGCATGGTTGCATCACTGCCTGGTATGGCAAGTGCTCGGCCTCCGACCGCAAGGCACTACAGAGGGTATTACGTACGGCCCAGTACATCACTGGGGCCAAGCTTCCTGCTATCCAGGACCTCTATACCAGGCGGTGTCAGTTAGGCCATAAAAATGGTCAAAGACTCCAGTCAACCTATGCTAATCTCATTAGCCTACGTTAGCTCAACCGTCCCGTGGGGGACCCACCGATCCTGTAGAGGTTTTAATTATTTCTTATTTTCATTGATTTAAAAAAATATATATATATATTTTTCTTAACTGTATTGTTGGCTTGCTAAGTAAGCGTTTTCCTTTTAATGTCTACACCTGTTGTATTCGGCTGATGTGACAAATAAAATTTTGATTTGAAATGATGGGTATGCCCCTTTCCTCAGTGAAGTATGAAATGCTGTGCCATTATGCTGAATTTTAATGGTATGGCCTTTATTAACTTGCAGGGATGAGAAATAGGGAGCCAATTTGTTTACTGCACTTATTTACATGACTGGTCACAACTTATTTTCTCATGGCTCACTCTTGTCCCTCTGCTCAGACATATGGTGAGCGATATGTTTGGAACCTCAAATCACAGTTTCGAATCGCAATATGTATCGTATTGGTCCCTGTTAATTCCCAGCCCTAGTTTTCTTCAATTTGTAGGCTATAAGTTAAATATTATTAGCCACTATTGGTAGCGACCATAAGTAATTAATAAATATTTAATAATTTAGTGTTTGTTTCCTTTCCTTACATTCATAGAATTCCATTCCTTTGTTTGACTTAGCCTAACTTTATTGGTTTCTTCAGTAAACGCTGTCTTGTTATTGAGGGTCAAGTAATAGTGGATACTATTTTATGAAGGCCAATTACAAATATAGTAAAAATAAATTGCGCATGTACAGTAAGCTTATTAAACCATTATTTTGAACTTGACGCACGGCGCAAGACTTGGCACTTGTCATCGCACAGTTTCATGATCACTGCGGGAAATTAGGGTATATTTGATCATACTATTCTCCATATTATATTACTTCCAATTTTACCATTTGATGAGCTGAATATGGAAGCTTTCAGAATTAATCAATTAATCATTTCTGCGTAAAGGCTCTTTTCTATTCCATTCCGTTTACCTTTCTTTCCTCTGTCTGTGTAGTTGCTCCTGAGGGTCGCTATCAATAGTGGATAATATTAGGCTAAAGTAGTGCAATAATTTGGTACCTGCAGCCTATTTGAATCATTATATAACTCAGACCACACTTAGCAGTTTATACCTGGAGCTTGGGTGCACGGTTCACAAGGACTGGACCGTTGTCATTACAGTTCCATGATTATTGAGGAATAGGGTAGATTTATAGGACTATTATTCAACCCCTATTGTGCACTTTTCTCACTTTCCAATAGTTTATGGATTGAACCACTTTTTTAAAAAATTAATCAATATATTTTGTATGTAAAGGCTTTGTAAACTATTTTTCATTATCCATACATACTTTCCTAACCCTAAAAAAAATATTCTGATCTTGTAGATAATTTAATCTACCAATTGGTGCTTAAATGGATATATATCTCTATCTCTTAACCCGTTCTCTCAATGTATTCTAGTTAGTCTGTCGCCAAAATTCAAAATAAAGAGGAACAGTATTTAAAGGGATGGCTTAAGATAAGTGTCCTGAAAACACCATAAAAATATGTTCCAGCAAGTGGGCAGATTTTCAGCGGTTTAATTAAATGTATTCATTGTGCGCCAGAGAGCCACACTTGCAGAGCGCATTACGCGCCTGCATAAGATACTGTAAGTCTGAATACCAACTACTAAGAAGTGCGTCGGAAAGGTGTGCATAGGAAATGTATATCTTTCCTAAGTCTGAATCGGGCCAATAGTGACTGGCAAAAATTGCTGTGTGTTTGTATGTGTGTGTTAGGCGGTGCAGCCCAGTACAGGTGACGTGCTGTTGGATTGTTTTGTGGACGGCTCAACGCGTTGTGAGCTGGAGGGGCGAGTCTTAAAGGTCAACCCTGTAGAGATCCTGGTGCCCTCTGACCTCTCAGACTCCTCCCACCGACTGCTGCAGAGCATCGTCACCGCCAGGTAACCTCTTACCCTGACGTCTCATTCTCCTCAGGCTGCTGAAGAGCACTAAAAGCTTTTTTCTACAAAAGCAAAGGTGATGCATCTCCCAACAATAGCCTAGTTTCTGGTTGGTTTGGAAAATAGACATGAATACATTTGACCTCTTACACAGCCTGATTCTGCTTTGACCTCTGCATATATTAAAGTATTTTCATTTTATAGCATGCAATGAGAGGGAGGAAGATTCAGAATAGTGATGGGGCTGGGATTCAAACCCACGTTGGGGTTGTGCATGTGTACTACAGGTGGTGGTGTTTCCCGCTAGACCAGCCTAGGGCACAACCTCTGCAGTTGTGCCGTCTCTGACTGGGTGGCAGTGCTAGGTGCTGAACACTAGGGGGAAGTAAACGTCTGTCAGAGAGAGAGAGCGAGTGAGAGAGATACGGTGCTCGCCTATGATCTACCCTTTAACCCAGAGTTAATTTAAAGTCATTGTTCTGGTAAGCATGAGTTTCCACTACATTTTTTACACCAGTCAATTCCTTTTTAAATTATTTTTTAAACTCATTCTCTAAGTGACTGTGAACACGAAGGAGAAGGTGATGTCAGGCTCTCATCTCCATTTGTCTTAAAACATGGCTCCCCAACCCTGTTCCTGGGTTTCGCTCCAACCCTAATCTAGCACACCTGATTCTGATAGCTGGTTCATAAGCAAATCTGTTTACTTACAACCGGGGTTGGAGTGAAAACGTACCGGGGGGTAGCACTCCAGGGACAAGATTGGGCAGCCCTGATGTAAAGATTTACTCCTCACTGCTGATGGTCTCTGGGTGATGTCATTTAGGAGTGAGTGGCTGCAGGATGCAGGAATGTCTTCTGCACTGTTAACTTTCCTTCTCTCCCATCCCTTTCCCTTTATATTCACACTCTTCTGACCAACTTCCCACCTGCTGTCATCTCTATTCTTTCTCTCATTCTGTCCCTTTCTCCCTCATCTTTCAATCATTTTTCATTAATACTCATTTTTTTCCCTATTCCATTTTCTTCTCATTTTCTGACTTCTCTCTTTCTTTCACAGCTTTCTCTCTTATTCCATTCTGCCATGTTTGTGTGAATCTGTGTGTGTGTGTCAAAATGCAGATGTCACTTTCTCCTGACCTTGTGAATTTCATGTGCATTGTCTGAAAGTTGTTTTGTATGGTTAGCCTGCTGTGTTTTATTATTTTAGTTAATCTTTATTAAACTAGGCAAGTCAGTTAAGAACAAATTCTTATTTACAATGACCGCCTAACCCGGACGATCCTGGGCCAATTGTGCGCCGCCCTATGCGACTCCCAATCACGGCTGGTTGCCTGGAATCTAGCCATGGTCTGTAGTGACGCCTCTAGCACTGAAATGCAGTGCCTTAGACCGCTGCGCTACTCGGGAGCCCTATATTGTGTGGATATCATCTTCTGCATGATGACATGTGTTTTAGCATCTCTGGGTGCTACTAACGTTAACTTGTCTCTGGGGTGGCTAGCCAGAGAGGCCCCTTAGTAACGGTCTCTGTGTGGTTGTCACATGGCTGTCGAGTGCCCAGTTAATGAGATCCTGGGAGGGTTCCAATGTAGGTGCTGTGTGAAGTCTTTCACTCTGCTAAAATGTAAGACCCTTAACATTTTCACTGTAATATTCACATGCGTAGGGTTGCAAAATTCCACCTGTGATTTTTGGGAAACTTTCCCCAATTCCCAGGTTAAAGGAATTTTGCAACCATACAAATGCACACACTGATGTCAGTGTTGGACTTGTGAGGTTTTCCAGAAATCACGGGTGGAATTTGGGGAATTTTGCAACCCTACCCATGTGAATGTTACGGTGAAAATAAGTATTCAACCCCTTTATGGCAAGCCTAAATATGTTCAGGAGAACATTTTTGCCTAACATGTTACAATTGTAGAATAGTGAGAATTCACTTTGTCTACGGATGACAGAGAATGAGTGTAGGGGTCTATGAACCAACTCTTGATCTAACTCCATTATCATGTGAACGCTATAAGGCCCGTAATCCTATCCAGTGGGTATGCCAAGGTTGCGAGCCTTGCGTCACCACTCGGAATCAAATCAAATGTATTTATATATCCCTTCTTACATCAGCTGATATATCAAAGTGCTGTACGGAAACCCAGCCTAAAACCCCAAACAACAAGCAATGCAGCTGTAGAAGCACGGTGTATGTATTTTGTCCCCCCCACACCAAACGCGATCATGACACTCAGGTTAAAATATCAAAACAAACTCTGAACCAATTATATTAATTTAGGAACAAAAGCATTAAACATTTATGGACATTTAGCTAGCTAGCTAATTTGTCCTATTTAGGCAGCTTGCTGTTGCTAGCTAATTTGTCCTGGGATATAAACATTGAGTTGTTATTTTACCAGAAATGCGCAAGGTCCTCTACTCCACCAATTAATCCACACATAAAACGGTCATCCGAATCGTTTCTAGTCATCTCTCCTTTTTCTAAGCTTTTTCTTCTCTTGACTTTATATTGCGACTGGCAACTTTCATAAATTAGGTGCATTATCGCCACTGACCTCATTCATCTGACCCCATGTGGGTATAACCAATGAGGAGATGTCACGTGGGTGACTTCTATTTTAGCCCTTGGCAACGCAGACGCTCGTTGGAGCGCGCAATAATTTAATAATATAGATTTCTAACAAGGAGCTAATATCTTGCAATCAATGGCCGGGCATTAAGTTATTGAGTTAACCTTAGCTCAGAGATGCACATTTGGAGACCAAGTATATATGCTATGTATGTTTTTTAAATTTTTAAAATGTTTTATTTCACCTTTATTTAACCAGGTAGGCTAGTTGAGAACAAGTTCTCATTTGCAACTGCGACCTGGCCAATATAAAGCATAGCAGTGTGAACAGACAACACAGTTACACATGGAGTAAACAATTAACAAGTCAATAACACAGTAGAAAAAAAAGGGGGAGTCTATATACAATGTGTGCAAAAGGCATGTTGTGAATAACATTTACCATTAGACATTTCACCTAATAATAATTCAAGAAATATTGCTCAAATGTGAGAGCTACATTTAAAAGTAATCCGATTTATTACAGTTCCGCAATAACTGCATAGAAAATTCACCACTATGATATATAAACGTAGATCGGTTACCAATGACTCCACGATCAGTGTTTAAACCATGACCAACATCTGCTCTTTAATTACTTGTTTTTTTTACTTTTACTTTTTTTTTAGTTAATTGTTTCTTGCATTGTTGGTAAAGGGCTTGTAAGTAATTATTTCACTGTAATACCTGCTGTATTCGACGCATGTGACAAATAAAATTAGATTTGGATTTAAACACAGTTTTTATTCTTCCAAGAGCACTAAAATCCCAGTATCTCCCATAGTCTAATTAACATCACTTTGCATGTCCCAAAACATTCAAACAAAAGGCATGACAGCACACGCATTCTTGGATCTACTCATCAAAAACCTTATCTAAATTATATTGGCGCATTCCTGTGTCGCTTGTCTTTGAACTTTCCAACGAACAGTCGGAAATAAAATCCATATAACTTACAGTACAATGAAACATATCAAAATTCATAGCTCTTCATGAACTCTTGAAACAATCCAAACATGACAATTTAATTCACACTAACATTCATTTAGTTGATTTCAAGTTTCGTCAGTACTTACCACTCCTGGAGAGTGACCCCAGGACTTCCGTGAGAACATCGCCATGGCGAAGGTGTGACTCTCTCCTATGAGTTGTAAATATACAGCCATCCGTCTGGATAATGCCATATTGAATGAACACTCCAGGCTGGTGTGTCAACAAGTCGCTAGATGTGTCTTCGTCACTGGCCTTCATCGTTCACATTTGTTCACTCTGTCTTCGACTACATATTAAGTTGCATGGATTCACTGTGAGCAATAATAGTGTTTAGCATAATTTTTGAATGACTACCTCATCTCCGTACCCCACAGATACAATTATCTGTAAGGTCCCTCAGTCGAGCAGTGAATTTCAAACACAGATTCAACCACAGACCAGGGAGGTTTTCCAATGCCTCGCAAAGATGTGCACTTATTGGTAGATGGGTAAAAATAAGAAAAGTAGACCATGAATATCCCTTTGAGCATGTTAATGTTATTTATTACACTTTGGATGGTGTATCAATACACCCAGTCACTACAAAGATACAGGCATCCTTCCTAACTCAGTTGATGGAGAGGAAGGAAACCGATCTGGGATTTCACCATGAGGCCAGCAGTTAGAGTTGAATGGCTGCGATAGGAGAAAACGGAGGATGGATCAACAACATTGTAGTTACTCCACAATACTAATCTGAATTACAGTGAGAAGAAGGAAGCCTGTAAAGAATACAACAAATCCAAACCTTGCATCCTGTTTGAAGTAGTACTTTAGTGTCTTATTGCAAAAACTTAGAGGACAGGCAAAATCCTAGAGGAAGACCTGGTTGTCTGCTTTCCAACAGACACTGGGAGACAAATTCACCTTTCAGCAGGACAATAACCTGAAACATAAGGTCAAGTATACACTGGAGTTGTTGACCAAGACTATATTGAATGTTCCTGAGTGGCCTAGTTTCAGTTTTGACTTAAATCGTCTTGAAAATCTATTGCAAGACTTGAAAATGGCTGTCAACGATAGTCAGCAATAGTCAACAACAAACTTGACAGGGCTTAAAATGTGTTTTTTACACTACCGTTCAAAAGTTTGGGGTCACTTATAAACGTCCTTGTTTATTAATGAAAAGTGCATTTTTTTGTACATTAAAATGACACCAAATTCATCAGAAATAGTGTAGACATTGTTAATGTTGTAAATGACTATTTCCAGCTTTTTAATAAAAAAAGAAGGCGTAGAGGCCCATTATCAGCAATCATCACTCTTGTGATGGTGGCATGTTGTTAGCTAATCCAAGTTGATCATTTTAAAAGGCTAACTGATCATTAGAAAACCCTTTTGTAATTATGTTAGCACAGCTGGAAACTGTTGTCCTGATTAAAGAAGCAATCAAACTGGCCTTCTTTAGACTAGTCGAGTATCTGGAGCATCAGTATTTGTGGGTTTGAATGGCCAGAAACAAAGACTTTCTTCTGAAACTCGTCAGTCTGGCCAAAATTCACCCAACTATGTGTGGGAAGCTTGTGGAAAGCTACTCGAAATGTTTGACCCAAGTTAAACAATTTAAAGGCAATGCTACCAAATACTAATTGAGTGTATGTGAACTTCTGACCCACTGGGAATGTGATGAAAGAAATAAAAGCTGAAATAAATAATTCTCTACTATTATTCTGACATTTCACATTCTTAAAATAAAGTGGTGATCCTAACTGACCTAAGATGGGAATAGTTACTAGGATTAAATGTCAGGAATTGTGAAATTGAGTTTAAATGTATTTGGCTAAGGTGTATTTAAACTTCTGACTTCAACTGTAGCCTTGTTATTGTTACTTTTTATTAAATGTTTTACTTTAGTTTATTTAGTACACATTTCGTAACTCTTTCTTGAACTGCATTGTTGGTTAAGGGCTTGTAACCATTTCACATTAAGGTCTATGTTCTACATACAGGTTGATCAGAACCATTGGTGTGTGTGAAATTGGTTATTTGGAATGGCTGAGTGTATTGGCTATTGATTATAGTGATCAGGTCTACCCAGGGGTGTGATGGTGTTGAAGGGCCTGTCTATAGCTGGTATTTTATAACCATCTCTAGCTAGAATGGAAGTCAGCTGGAGGCATGCTGCTTGCTTTGTCTGTGTTTTCAACAATTGAATCCTACAGACTAATATATGGTTCTTCGTTGCAATGGTTCAATTGGTTGTCATGGTTTGTGGAGTGTGTTGCTGTTAAAGAGAATCCGCCATCTCTCGCTCTCTCTCCTCTCTCTCTCTGCCACATGTTTGCTTTGGTTGTCTTGGAAACAGCAAGAGATGACAAAGCCACAGAGTCCTTGAAATCAGAGGAGAGAGAGAGACTTTCATAGGAATAAATACTTGTCAGGCACAAGCAAAATATGGGTACTGTATGATGTTGACAGACATTGAAGTTTCAGTAAAACAAATAACATTTTATTTGAAGGGTTATGTTAGTTATATTGCTCAACTTATAGATGCTGTTATAGACCATTATGACACATTTATAATGAAGCAATAAGGTCATTTCCATGAGCACCAACATGTCAAGTTCATAGGAGCATGTCAAATGAAAGATAAAGGGCTTTACACTAGGGGTTTGAACTAACTTTTAAGTGATGTTCGGATCCTTAACAAAATTCCTTGGTGAAGGACATTTATTATTTAAAAAAGAATTCCCCCCACAAAATTAAAATCACAGTGCAGTTATCACAAAAAAATATTATTTTCATGTTATAGGCTAACTTAACGGTAGCCTATAAAGGCCTGGTGAAAATTGTGTCATTTAAGTAAAACCAGAAAGGAAAAGGCGAGCTGTAGGCTACCTTGGTGAATTTGTGAGGCATGCAAAACAATACATTGCGAAATACAGATTACTAAGACATTATTTCTGCCTGCCCCCTCCCTCGCGCTCGCTCGCCTGCCCTTCGCTACTGATGCGAGTGGGTGTTCAGTCTTCGGCCTGTTGTGTGTAGAATATCCTAGCCTATTCATTGATGATGGGCCCTGCTGTACTGAAATTGCGAGACATCGTAAGCCAAGAAATTGCCAGATACAGCATTCTATTGCAAAATGCAGCTTTTGATTATCGATATTTAGGCCTAGTGCACAATTCTAAATGTCTGTCTGGTGGCCGACCTGCCTATACTGTTCTCCTCCCCTCTTTCCCAGTCCCTCGCTAGCTTGCTATGAAAGATGCAGGTGTTTGTGTTCTCGGAAGTACCAGTCTCCTCCGTTCCAAAAATACTGAATCTTCCATTGGCTCTGTTTGCGTAGACCGTGTTAGACCCCTTAAGAGTCTATATTAACATAAGTACAACTCAGAGTGTACTTTTTTGTTCTTCTGAAATAGACTACATTCTTCATATGTTTCTTTAGACCTGTCCAAAGTAAATAAGGGATTTATTGTGATGGTGTAGGCTATATTAAATTGATTTATTAGACATTTTAAAATGTAGATGTTCCAAAGGTCTGCATCAGTGGCTTCAGGAGATGCTAATTAACGTTTTATGTCATTACCGTTTTATGCAATTACCGTGAGACAGGCAGTTATTTGCTTGACAATCACCGGCTGACACAATTTCATGACCGCCACAGCCCTAGGCATATATTCATTTCTTAAAGTGTCCATCCCAAAAATGTGGAATAAGCAGGCTTTGATTTATTGTCAAACAGGTGGAAAAGTGGCTCTTAGAAAACATCTACCAGAAAAAGTATTAAAATGTTTGGGTGTACAACACTTATAACTAATATCAACACTTACAGTGAATTCAGACAGTATTCACATCCCTTGTTTTTTTTTCCTCCTCCACATTTTGTTTTCTTACAGCGAGAATAAAAAAAGTTATAAAATGTGCATTTTGTTGTCACTGGCCTATCTATACACCCCATAATGTCAAAGAGGAATAGTTTTAAAAAAAAGTTTTTGCAAATGAATAAAAAATGAAAAGCTTAAATATCTTGAATCAATACATATTCAACCCCCTTTTTATTAAGTCTAAATTAGGTCAGGAGTAAAAAATGTGCTTAACAAGTCACGTAATAAATTATATGGACTCACTCACTGTGTGCAATAATAGTGTTTGACATGATTTTTGAATGACTACCTAATTTTTGTACTCCACACAGACTTATCTGTAAGGTTGAGCAGTGAATTTCAAACACAGATTCAACCACAAAGACCAGGGAGGTTTTCCAATGCCTTGCAAAGAAGGGCACCTACTGGTCGATGGGTCAAAAAACAGACAATGAATATCCCTACGAGCATGGTGAAGTTAGTAATTACACTTTGGGTGGTGTATCAATACACCCAATCACTACAAAGATACAGCCGTTCTTCCTAACTCAGTTGCTGGAGAGGAAGGAAACAATTCAGGGAATTCACCTTCAGGCCAATGGTGACTTTAAAACAGAGTTTAATTAATGGCTGTGATAGGAGCAAACTGAGGATGGATCAATAACATTGTAGTTACTCCACAATACTAGGGAAAAGAAGGAAGCCTGTACATAAATAAAGATATTCCAAAACATGTATCCTATTTGCCGTATTATTTTAGTACCGTATTGAAAAAAATGTGGCGAAGCAATGAACTTTTTGTCCTGAATAGAAAGTGTTATGTTTAGGGCAAATCCAATACAACACATTACTGAGTACCACCGAAGACCTGGATGTCGATTTTTATTTTATTTATTTAAAAAAAGCATTTTTTTTTTAAAGCAGCCCCCCGCACCTCTCCGATTCCCTTTCCCCCTCCATATTTTCAAGCATAGTGGTGGCTGCATCATGTTATAGGTATGCTTGTAATCATTAAAGACTGTGGAGACACTGTCAAGACTGTGGAGTAATTCACCTTTCAGCAGGACAATAACCTAAGACACAAAGCCAAATCTACACTGGAGTTTCTTATCAAGAAGACTGTGATGGTTCCTGAGTGGCCGAGTTACAGTTTTGACTTAATTCTACTTGAAAATCTATGGCAAGACCTAAAAATGGTTGTCTAGAACTGAACCACAACCACTTTGACAGAGCTGTAAGAATTTAGAGAATAATAATCGTCAAATGTTGCACAATCCAGGTGTGGAAAGCTCTTAGTCTTACCCAGAAAGACTCACAGCTGTAATCGCTGCCAAACGTGCTTCTGCAGAGTATTGCCTCGGGTGTGTATAAGTTATGCAAATTAGATATTTCTGTATTTCATTTTCAATAAATGTGTAAACATTTCTAAAAACGTGTTTTCACTTCATCATTTTGGGGTATTGTGTGTAGATGGGTGAGAAAAACATATATTTAATCTAAACTCAGCAAAAAAAGAAACGTCCCTTTTTCAGGACCGTGTCTTTCAAAGATAATTAGTAAACATCCAAATAACTTCACAGATCTTCATTGTAAAGGTTTTAAACACTGTTTCCCATGTTTGTTCAATGACCCATAAACAATTAATGAACATTAAATTAAAGACACTAACATGCTACAGACGGTAGGCAATTAAAACTTAGGATATTAAAGAGGCCTTTCTACTGACTCTGAAAAACACCAATATAAAGATGCCCAGAGTCCATGCTCATCTGCGTGAATGTGCCTTAGGCATGCTGCAAGGAGGTATGAGACCTGCAGATGTGGCCAGGGCAATAAATTGCAATGTCCGTACTGTGAGATGCCTAAGACAGAGCTACAGGGAGACAGGACGGACAGCTGATCGTCCTCGCAGTGGCAGACCACGTGTAACCTGCACAGGATCGGTACATCCGAACATCACACTTGCGGGACAGTTACAAGATGGCAACAACAACTGCCCGAGTTACACCAGGAACACACAATCCCTCCATCAGTGCTCAGACTGTCCGCAATAGGCTGATGGGCTTGTAGGGCTGATGGGCTTGTAGGCCTGTTGTAAAGCAGGTCCTCACCAGACATCATCGGCAACAATATCAACGTCGCTGGACCAGACAGGACTGGCAAAAAGTGCTCTTCACTGACGAGTCGCGGTTTTGTCTCACCAGGGGTGATGGTCGGATTCGCGTTTATCGTCGAAAGAATGAGCATTACACCGAGGCCTGTACTCTGGAGCGGGATCGAGGTGGAGGGTCCGTCATAGTCTGGGGCGGTGTGTCACAGCATCATCGGACTGAGCTTGTTGTCATTGCAGGCAATCTCAACACTGTGAGTTACAGGGAAGACATCCTCCTCCCTCATGTGGTACCCTTCCTGCAGGATCTTCCTGACATGACAATGCCACCAGCCTTACTGTTCGTTCTGTGTGTGATTTCCTTCACGACAGGAATGTTAGTGTTCTGCCATGGCCAGTGAAGAGCCCGGATCTCGATCCCATTGAGCACGTCTGGGACCTGTTCGATGAGAGGATGAGGGCTAGGGCCATTCCCCCCAGAAATGTCTGGGAACTTTGCAGGTGCCTTGGTGGAAGAGTGGGGTAACATCTCACAGCAGCAGTATAAGGAGGAGATGCACTGCAGTACTTAGTTGCCACACCAGATACTGACTTTTGATTTTGACCCCCCCCTTTGTTCAGGGACACATTATTCAATTTTTCTTAGTCACATGTCTGTGGAACTTGTACAGTTTATGTCTCCGTTTTTTAATCTTATGTTCATCCAAATATTTACACATGTTAAGTTTGCTGAAAATAAACATTACAGCCTGAATTCCAAATAAACTCAGCAAGAAAAGAAACGTCCTCTCACTGTCAACCGTTTCTTTTTTTGCTGAATTTATTTGGAATTCACGCTGTAACACAGCAAAATGTGGAATAAGTCAAGGAGTATAAATTCTTTCTGAAGGCACTGTATATTTAGTTTTGGTTATTTTTTCGGTAACATGGCCTTCTCTTACCCAAAATCAACATATCTTTAAAATATTTTAACATTTCTATAATACAGCATTTGGAGGGAAGATAATGAAAGTTCAAAGAAGTAACATGTAAAGGTAGACCAATCAATTAGTTATAGTGTTTGTACAGATATCAATTTACTTTATTAATTGATTTAAAACAAAATTCTGTTACCAAATCTGTAACAGAATTTCAGAAAAGTCATTAATGTCAATTCAGCAATTGAATTGGCTACAGTGCGGAATCATAATAGTCACAAACCACAGTTAGGTCACCTGCTAATGTTCTCCCTTCCGCTGGAATACTGTTATGTTCAGTTAATAACTTTTCTTTCTGTTTGGTGGTCAACCCCTCGCTCTCTTCTCTTTCTTCTCTCTCTTCAATTAATGTCACCGCTCCCAACTCTTATTGACACCTACTCATGAGCCCCATCTCTTTCCATTTACTGTAACCTGCATCCTCACCCACTGACTGACACCAGACGTCCATGGATGTTGAAGTCGTTTACATACATTTTTCGGTTGGTCCGATTATTGTTTTGTATTTTAAACTCAAGGTGTCATGTCATAGCTGACACCCCATTCTTTATGCAGACATATTTTAATCATATTTAACAGAATTTTGGGAGAACATGTTCACTCAAAAAACAGCAAGATTTTATAGACATTCTGCTACCAAACTTTGCATCTGCACAGTTCTTTCAGTAAATGTGATTTTTGTACATGTTCAGTGTATGTTGTTAAATATAGTCCTTGTGCATAGAGTTGTATGGTTTGTTAAACTTTGAAATCTGTTCTTTTTGGTGCAATTCCGTTACCGTGGAATTACCTATAATGCAAGCGTAATGTAAACAAATTGTCATATGTGACAATCTTCAAGCAATGTTACTAGTTAAATTACTTTTTTATTAAATATATTTCTTAGATATTTTTCTCAAATATTTGTATTCACTTTTTTTGTAATTATGGTACCAGTCAAAAGTTTGGACACACCTACTCATTCAAGGGTTTTAATTTATTTGGACTATTTTCTACATTGTAGAATAACATCGAAGACATCAAAACTATGAAATAACACATATGGAATCATGTAGTAACCAAAAAAGTGTTAAACAAGTCCAAATATATTTTATATTATTCATAGTAGCCACCCTTTGCCTTGATGACAGCTTTGCACACTCTTGGCATTCTCTCACCTGGAATGCTTCACCTGGAATGCATTTCCAATAGTCTTGAAGGAGTAGACTACCGTTCAAAAGTTTGGGGTCACTTAGAAATGTCATTGTTTTTTCTTGGCATTTTCTCGCATGGAATAGCCTTCATTTCTGAGAACAAGGATAGACTGACGAGTTTCAGAAGAGAGGTCTTTGTTTCTGGACATTTAGAGCCTGTAATTGAACCCACAAATGCTGATGCTCCAGATACTCAACTAGTCTAAAGAAGGCCAGTTTTATTGCTTCTTTAATCAGAACAAGTTTTCAGCTGTGCTAACATAATTGCAAAAGGGTTTTCCCAATGATCAATTGGCCTTTTAAAATGATAAACTTGGATTAGCTAACACAAAGTGCCATTGGAACACAGGAGTGATGGCTGCTGATAATGGGCCTCTGTATGCCTATGTTATGTAGATATTCCAGAAAGAATCTGCCGTTTTCAGCTACAATAGTCATTTACAACATGAACAATGTCTACACATAATTTCTGAACAAATGTATGTTATTTTAATGGACAAAAAATGTGATTAAAAAAAAAAGAAATTTCTAAGAGACCCCAAACTTTTGATTGGTAGTGTATGCTGAGCACTTGTTTGCTGCTTTTCCTTCACTCTGCGGTCCAACTCATCCCAAACCATCTCAATTGTGTTGAGGTCAGGCAATTGTGGAGGCCAGGTCATCTGATGCAGCACGTCAATCACTCTCCTTTTTGGTCAAATAGCCCTTACACAGCCTGAAGGTGTGTTGGATCATTGTCCTGTTGAAAAACAAATGATAGTCCCACTAAGCACAAACCAGATGGGATGGAGTATCGCTGCAGAATGCTGTGGTATCCATGCTGGTTAAGTGTGTCTTGAATTCTAAATAAATCACTGACAGTGTCACCAGCATAGCATCCCCACACCATCACACCACCACCTCCATGCTTCACGGTGGGAACGACACATGCAGAGATCATCCGCTCACCTACTCTGTGTCTCACAAAGACACGACGGTTGGAAGAAAAAATCTAATTTGGCTTCATCAGACCAAAGGACAGATTTCCACCGGTCTAATGTCTATTGCTCATGTTTCATGGCCCAAGCAAGTCTCCTCTTTATTATTGGTTTCCTTTTGTAGTGGTCTCCTCTGCAGCAGAGGTAACTCTGGGTCTTCCTTTCCTGTGGCGGTTCTCATGACAGCTAGTTTAATCATAGCGCTTGATGGTTTTTGTGACTGCACTTGAAGAAACTTTTCCACATCGACTGACCTTCATGTCTTAAAGTAATGATGTACTATCGTTTCTCTTCGCTTATTTGAGCTGTTCTAGCCATTATATGGACTTGGTGTTTTACCAAATAGGGCTATCTTTTGTATACCACCCCTACCATGTCACAACATAACTGATTGGCTCAATTGCATTAAGAAGGAAAGAAATTCCACAAATGTACTTTTAACAAGGCACACCTATTAGCATTCTCTAAAACAGCTTCATGAGGTAGTCACCTGGAATGCATTAACAGTGTGCAAAGCTGTAATCAAGGCAAAGGGTGGCTATTTGAAGAATCTCAAATATAAAATATATTTAGATTTGTTTAACACTTTTTTGGTTACTACATGATTCCATATGTGTTATTTCATAGTTTTGATGTCTTCACTATTATTCTACAATGTAGAAAATAGTACAAATAAATAAAAGCTCTGGCATGAGTAGGTGTGTCTGAACTTTTGACTGGTACTGTCTATTTTTTAGATATTTTTCTAAAACATTTTACTTGAGCTTAGATTTTTGTGCCTGAGGCTGTTCAGACAAACAGGTTGATTCTTATAGGAGCTGGTGTAACTCTACCTCCTATTTCCTCCTTCTGTCACTCTTCTCTCCCTGCCTTCTCCCTCTCTCCACTCCCTCTCTATTTGCCTCTCTCTTTCTGCAGTGTGCAGGCTGGTGATGGTGTACGTATAGAGAAGAGGGAAAGTGCCCAGTTTGATTTTGCCTCTGCAATGAACACTGTCACTGAGTTCTACTGTCACACGCAGGACTCAGGTGAGAGAGAGAGAGAGTTTTGGGGACGCTGGCGGATGATCAACGAAACAAGTATTGTCTAACAAAATGAGGCACGAGTTTATGACTCATTGCTGTATTCGTGTGACCATCCCCAGGTTCTAGACCTCTCTCCAGTATAGCCTCTTTGGAAAGTCCTGTGGTCTGCTGTCTGGGTCCTCTCATCCACTACCTCACAGAGTTTAACCTGCAGAGAGTACTACTGCACCACAGGTACTCACACACATACACACACACCGCCCTTGGGGTTGCCACAGACTGACTCCCTGTGAGTCTTGTAATATTGTATGTGGTAAATCTGTGTGTGTGTGTGACTTCAAGTTCGTTCAGGCACCTCTCCTGTGAGTCAGACGGTATGGTCCTCAGTGCTCCCACTCTCAGAAACCTGGAGATACTCACCAACCAGGTACGTGTTAGTGAATGAGTGGTTGTTCCACTAAAAGTTTTGTGATTATGCTGCACGACTTGTGCAGAACTTAATTATTACTTAATAAAACTGTTGTTACACTAAGGTTTTTATTCTAAGAGTAATTTAGACTACAGTTAGGGTGTGGAAATGTTTAGGATTATTTTGCTCTTACTGTAGTCAACTCCCGAACGGTCACGTTGTACAGCACCTGAGTGGCACAAAGGTCTAAGACACTGCAAGCTGTGTTGCTACAGATGCTGGTTCAATACTAGTGCCGGTCTTGACTGGGAGACCCATGAGATGACTGTAGGTTTTTACGTTATTTGAAAACGAAATCATCTCCAAAATATTGTTATTTTTTTAAAACAAAACTATTATTATTATTAATTTAGAATAATATAAAAGGCCCTTGGATATTCACACACATATATTATTAACCCTGTTATTAGCAGGACAATATATATTGGTCATGGCACCCGAGTGGAGCACAATGGGATTGCCTTGCAGTTCTCTAGCTGTATCCACTGAAGTAGCGGTGGGCGCAAGAGGTTCAAGACACGAGTGCAAGGGGCACGGGAGGGGCCGCAAAGCCGTGCACAGAAGACGCACCTAGCCCATGAGGACGGACGGACGGGTAGCACAGAACAACACTTTAAGGCATTGCACTAATAATGGCGCTGACTGTTGTCATTCGTGCCAGTCTGCACGTTAAAACTAACACAATGTAACATATAATGGCGTGCAAAATTCCTCTTAGATATGAAATCTGAAGGGCAGATATTATTAAATATTAAAGCATTAGACCTCTCGCTAAAGGCGTCAGTCAAAAGTTCCACTTAAATCAGAACTGGATTTAGCGAAAAATGACATGAAAAGCACACATTTGTAAATCTAAAAGTAATTTGAATGGTAGATACAAATGATTTGTGACATTGTTGTTACAATAAAGAATGTAAACAAGATGCTGTGTTTTTATTTACAGTAGTGATGGACAGCTGGTGGCATTTTCAAAACAGGTTTTCAAATACAGTGGGGCAAAAAAGTATTTAGTCAGTCACCAATTGTGCACATTCTCCCACTTAAAAAGACGAGAGAGGCCTGTAATTTTCATTATAGGTACTCTTCAACTAAAATCCAGAAAATCACATTGTAGGATGTTTAATGAATTTATTTGCAAATTATGGTGGGAAATAAGTATTTGGTCAATAACAAAAGTTTATCTCAATACTTTGTTATATTCCCTTTGTTGAGGTCAAACGTTTTATGTAAGTCTTCACAAGGTTTTCACACACTGTTGCTGGTATTTTGTCCCATTCCTCCATGCAGATCTCCTCTAGAGCAGTGATGTTGGTCCTTCTGTAGCTCAGTCCTTCTGTAGCTCAGTTGGTAGAGCATGGCGCTTGTAACGCCAGGGTAGTGGGTTCGATCCCCGGGACCACCCATACGTAGAATGTATGCACACATGACTGTAAGTCGCTTTGGATAAAAGCGTCTGCTAAATGGCATATATATTATATATTATATTATTATTATTATTATATTATGTTTTGGTTGCTGGGCAACACGGACTTTCAACTCCCTCCAAAGATTTTCTATGGGGTTGGGATCTGGAGACTGGCTAGGCCACTCCAGGACCTTGAAATGCTTCTTACGAAGTCACTCCTTCGTTGCCCGGGCGGTGTGTTTAGGATCATTGTCATGCTGAAAGACCCAGCCACGTTTCATCCTCAATGCCCTTGCTGATGGAAGGAGGTTTTCACTCATAATCTCACGATACATGGCCCCATTCATTCTTTCCTTTACACGGATCAGTCGCCCTGGTCCCTTTGCAGAAAAACAGCCCCAAAGCATGATGTTTCCACCCCCATGCTTCACAGTAGGTATGGTGTTCTTTGGATGCAACTCAGCATTCTTTGTCCTCCAAACACGACGAGTTGAGTTTTTACCAAAAGGTTATATTTTGGTTTCATCTGACCATATGACATTCTCCCAATCTTCTTCTGGATCATCCAAATGCTCTCTAGCAAACTTCAGACGGGCCTGGACATGTACTGGCTTAAGCAGGGGGACACGTCTGGCACTGCAGGATTTGAGTCCCTGGCGGCGTAGTGTGTTACTGATGGTAGGCTTTGTTACTTTGGTCCCAGCTCTCTGCAGGTCATTCACTAGGTCCCCCCGTGTTGTTCTGGGATTTTTGCTCACCGTTCTTGTGATCATATTGACCCCACGGGGTGAGATCTTGCCTGGAGCCCCAGATCGAGGGAGATTATCAGTGGTCTTGTATGTCTTCCATTTCCTAATAATTGCTCCCACAGTTGATTTCTTCAAACCAAGCTGCTTACCTATTGCAGATTCAGTCTTCCCAGCCTGGTGCAGGTCTACAATTTTGTTTCTGGTGTCCTTTGACAGCTCTTTGGTCTTGGCCATAGTGGAGTTTGGAGTGTGGCTGTTTGAGGTTGTGGACAGGTGTCTTTTATACTGATAACAAGTTCAAACAGGTGCCATTAATACAGGTAACGAGTGGAGGACAGAGGAGCCTCTTAAATACGAAGTTACAGGTCTGTGAGAGCCAGAAATCTTGCTTGTTTGTAGGTGACCAAATACTTATTTTCCACCATAATTTGGAAATAAATTCATTAAAAATCCTACAATGTGATTTTCTGGATTAATTTTTCCTTTTTGTCTGTCATAGCTGAAGTGTACCTATGATGAAAATTACAGGCCTCTCTCATCTTTTTAAGTAGGAGAACTTGCACATTTGGTGGCTGACTAAATACTTTTTTTTGCCCCACTGTACTTGTGGCCAGATTAGCAGGACAATAGAATATGTATAGCCCTGCTACTGTAGGTGTGAACATCCCCCTACCTACAATGTATTTGATGCTTAAGTACTCTAAAGTGTTACATTTGTGAATAGCACTGTCCGTGACCAAAATCCCCAAGTCTACCAGTATTTTTTAAATGTCTCCAGAAGACGTTCCACCTGAAAGCCCGAATCTGCTCACTTAAACGAATAGAGATCCTGGTCATGGTGCTACAGTATGTCGTTACAGCATAATCAAAGTGAGGATAATCGGCGATCTGCTGTTTACTTATGGTCTATTGTAAGATGAAAGTCACACCTTTCCAGTACTCCTCACCCCGTCCCAACTCCACCCTTAACACAGTTACCATTCAAAAACAAGCTATTTATCTACAAAAAAATGACATTGCGACCAAAGAGAACAGACAAAATGGACATTGTTTTCATCAAGCCAGCTTCTTTCTATGGTGGGTTCGTCAGGTCGTCAGTTCACCCTGACATTTCTATTCCTCTTCTGACAACAGAACTTGTCCAACTGCTCACCAGGCACAGCAAGGGCTGTCCGGTCTGTTATGCTGTTCTGCTATTCCAAGGATGTGTAACCAAAGAGATACCACGAGTGGGCTCAAACAGAATACCAACTGGGATGGATCCCGTGGAAAATGTGGCTTACCCGTGAACCTCCGGGTGTTCATACTTAAATTACTGTGTCTCAGAAGTTCCTGTCTTTAATAAAGAAATGTTTTAGTTATCCTGACCTGGACACAATGTACAGTATTATAATAGCCCTTCCGATTGGCGCAGCAGTTGAAGACACTGTATTGCAGTGCAAAATGCATTGCTTCAGATGTAGGTTCGATACCCGTGCTGGCCGCCACTGGGAGACCCATATGTAATTACTGTTTGTCACGAACCTGCATCTGTAGCAATGCATTTTACACTGTGATGCAATGTCTTAGACCGCTGCGCCAACCGGGAAGGCTATTATAATCTTGTACATGGGGTCCAGGTCTGGATAACCAAAACATTTATTTTTTAAAGACTATTAGAAAGAATGTTGCTACTTGTTTATTTTGATCCAAAGCCTGAATGAGTGAGTCTGTCAGCTTTATGTAGGTGCCGGGCTATATGACTGTGCCATCAACTTGATAATATATAACAATAATTTGTAGGTTATTTCGTTAAAAAAATAAAAGTGAGCGATTTGTAATCTGAATATCAAAATATTTTCAATATACTGTAGGCCTACTGTAGGCGACATGAGTCTCACTAGTGTTGAGTAATGTGCTGTTAAAAGTGGTGTACGTCTTATTTAAAAAGCATATTGAAGTTAGAAACAATAGCATTTGATGCAATAAGCCTACCCGCTGTGGTCACTTTTTTAGCACAGTTTCGCGCTGCTCTGAGACAAGCATGGGGTCTGGTCTTGGTAAATCAATGAGAGTTTTATTTTCACTGAATCTCTGTTTGTGTATTGGTTAGGCTAGAATTATACAATTAGGGTGTGGACATATTATGCTCTTAGTACTGTAGCCTACTCCCGACCGTCACCTTGTACAGCTCCTTATTTTCCGTTCCATCCTAACGGAAACCCAGGGGGTTTTCATTTTTCTTGGAATAGAAACACCATAATATTAATCAAATGAATTAAGCAAAATGTCTTAAAATTAGTCCCATACACTATGTTCTTACAAAAAAGGTTTTAAATGCTCTTGTACAGCCACTATTGAAGGCTATCAAATGCTTCTCAAATATGCCCTCTGGTGGTCAAACTAGCACTAACTAGCTTTAATGGTTACAATGGCTGACACTTAAATAACGTGCCATAGAATTCTGCGGCACCATGCAAGCTGTGCTGCAGTACGCTGCAACTTTTACATGATGAACCACTGTACTTTCACTGCAGTTTACTTGTATACAACTTACAACTTTATCTTATATAATGTCCTGTTTGGTGCTATTTTGTGGCCTAAATTAAGTTTGGGCAATTGTTATCGTGGAGCATTGGAACGGTACGATATTACTAGGCCAAGTGCAGTACTCTTTTTCACAGAAAGGTTTGTGTGCGTGTGTTACAGACAGATGGAGGTACGAAGGGCAGTTTGTTGTGGGTGTTAGACCACACCCACACCTCATTTGGTAGAAGACTGATGAGGAAGTGGGTAAGCCAGCCCCTCAAAGATGCACAGTAAGTACACACTGAATCCCAAACCAGTCTTTTGCCCCTACTAACTCGCTTGGAGGGCCCTCCGTGGTCATCTGTTGCTGACGAAACTCTGGGGGTGACTTCAAGAGTGATGAGTGGATCAAACAACGGCTCATAATAATGGCTGGAACGGAGTGGCATCAAACATAGAAACCATGTGTTTCTAGAATAGAAACCAGCCATACATACCATGAGCCTGTCCTCCCCAATTAAGGTGCCACCAACCTCCTGTGGGATCAAATTAACCCATCAATTTCAGGACACACTTGGGACTTGAATGATGCAATTTATGTTCCACGTTAAATAATAAAACGAGAATTAAATTAAAATGAACAAATTTCCCCTGTCATTTTACAAGATATAAACCTCCGTTAAACAGTTAAACATTTAATTTGTGAGGTATTTGATTTTTTTTTTTACATGTGTCAAGCCTAGAAATCAGACACAAGCAAATGTATTTTCATATAATTAGGCTCACCTCTCCATTATTTTCTATGAAATTGTTAACACCAAACATATTGCGGTGCATGTTGGGATAGCACTTTGCTCTTGAGCTGGCAGCATTGCTGGCTCAGTTGAAGTGGCCCCTAAACCCATGATCATTTTAAATCCCTCAGATTTACATCACTTGTGCATATGGTGGAGGCGTGAGTGAATTCGCAAATGAGGGGGCGAGGGGAAAGGAAAGGGACTGGTTTGGGCTTCAGCAATAGATTACGGTGAAGTTGCCACGAGACCCTGATCTTGTGTCAGTTTTGCATTTCCCCCATTAATGGTTAAGGATTTAGGGGCAGGGAGGGGAGGGGAAGCTGAACCTAGGAATATGTACCTAGGGGAAACTTTACCCTGGAGCAAGTACACACACGGACCTATGCAATCCTTTCAGATCTGCACTGAGTGTCTGAGGGATAGAGATGGATTTGGGGTTGGTCTGAGATTGTAATCTCTCTTACTCGCTCAGATCTGCTGTTAGGATTACAAATCTTAGATTCTACCATCAGATAGGTTATGAGAGAACCCTGCTTCACGCTTACATGAATAAAACCCAGATTACACACACATGCTCATGTCTCTCTGCACTCTGCAGTCACACTCGAATGCCTAATGCACATTGTGTTGCTGGGGAGGAAACTGAAAATAGCACTTGTGCTTCTGTATACAAAATGTCAACCCTGGAGGCACTTGTTCACCCCACAGGTCTATATGTGAGAGACAAGGTGCTGTATGTGAGATCCTGGAGTCTGATTCCGTCACCCTACCCTCCGTTAGAGCCCTGCTCTTCCGACTGCCAGACCTGGAGAGAGGAGTGTGCAGCATCTACCACAAGAAGGTACGCTCGTGCATGCACACACACACGCACACACGGTCTAGAAGCAGTGGCCTCACTCAAAGATTAAACGAGTGACCACCCTAGCAATGGAAATGCATGTCATCGATGATTGAAGGCTGGTGAGATCAGGTAGAACCATTCTAGCCAATGATAGGGAAGATACACGGGGGAACAACAGGCACAAGTAAGTTGTTTATTTCAATGTTGTCGGAATGCCACGTGCATCCACTTATATCAGTACCTTTGTAAAAGCCTAAACATTACGAAACTTATATTCGATCAAACAAGTCTCACGTAATTCGATATTCTCTCATAGACCTCCATACAAAAAAGGGCTTATCACATTCGGACAGATTGTGAGCGAAGCAAATCCTCTCGCTTCACCTCTTTCTTTCTGCCTCACTGTCATATCTCCCACCCTCCCAGCTTCACTCAAATGTCAGGACAAAGAGCTTTCATCAGTGTGTGTATGTGCTTATTTGATGCTGAACCTTGCTCTTGTCCACAGTATCGTTTTCTCAGCTTGCACTCTTGCCTCAAAATCTGCTAAAAGTTTCATCCTCACAGTGATTGGTTAGAAGTTTTTTCTAATCTATTCCACCCACCTTCCCTACACACACACATACATATTAATTGTCGTATTTGGATGAGTTGTGTGATGGTCTTCTTCTCTATTTAATGGAGAGAGGAAATGGAATGGTTATGGTAGCAAGCCTTCGTGTGCTCTCAACCATAAAAACCACGTCACCTCCCAAAGCCAGAGAACCATTAAAGCTGTGACACTCATTAACCTCTGACCTGTTTTAATGCCAATATGAATTCAATATTATCTGTAACGCCACATCTCTCCAATAACAGTAATAGACCACTGACATACAGGTCACTGAATCAATAAAACTGTAGAATCTATAATGATTAACAATAGTATATTTTTATAACATCGTGCCTGCCTTCAGAAAGTATTTCCGCCCCTTGACTTTTTCCACATTTTAAAATGTACTACATTTATATTTTTTGTGTGACTAGCCAACTACACACAATACCCCATAATGTCAAAGCTGAATAATACAATTAGTAAAAAATGAGTCAAGTATTCAACCTAAATACGTTCAGGAATAAAAATGTGCTTAACAAGTCACATAAGTTCCATGTGTGCAATAGTAGTGTTTAACATGATTTTTGAATGACTACCTAATTGTCTGTACCCCACACACACAATTATCAGTTAAGCAATGAATTTCAAACATACAAAGACCAGAGCGGTTTTCCAATGATTTGCAAAAGAAGGGCACCTATTGGTAAATGGGTAAAAATACAGAAAGCAGACATATAATATCCCTTTGAGCATGTTTAAGTTATTAATTTGACTTTGGATGGTGTATCAATACACCCGGTCACTACAAAAGATACAGTAATTCCTAACTTATATGCCAAAGAGGAAGGAAACTGCTCAAAGGATTTTACAATGAGGCCAATGGTGACTTAAAACAGTTACAGAGTTGAATGGCTGTAATAAGAGGGAACTGAGGAAGGATCAACAACATTGTAGTTTTTCCACACTACTAACCTAATTGACAGATTAACAAGAAGGAAGCCCGTACAGAAAATAAATATTCCAAAACATGCATCCTGTTTGCAACAAAGCACTAAAGTAATACTGAAGAATTTTGAAATTAATAATGGACAAATATTGCACAATGCAGGTGTGAAAAGCACTAAGAGACTTACCCAGAAAGAGCCACAGCTGTAATTGCTGCCAAAGGTGATTCTAACATGTATAGACTCAGGGGATTTAATACTTATCTAATCAAGATATTATTGGTGTATTATTTTTCATAAATGTTTTACAAATATGATAATTTTTCTTCCATTTTGACAGAGTATTTCTTGTAGATCGTTGACAAAAAATGACAATTAAATCCATTTGAATCCCACTTTGTAACACAACAGAATGTGGAAAAATTCAAGGGGTGTGAATACTTTCTAAAGGCACTGTATGTCATGTGGACAGATAATGGTGGTTATAGATTTAGATGGCGCTGCTCTTTGTTGAGTTTTATTGAAGAAGTAGATTGGCTTTTAACGTCTGTGTGATTGAACACAGGTTAGTGTGTGACCAACTCAGTGGCCTTGTGGTTAGAGTGGCTGCCCTTATATTGGAAGTTTGGTAATTCAATCCCCAGCCAAATCATAGTACCCGTTTGTATGTCAGATGTTACCTATGCTGAAGTTTTAACAGGTCAGATAAAACCGACCCAATTATGGTCTGCAAATCAAAGGACCGAGGCTGTCGTCTACCAAAAGCATCTTGTCCATCTGTAGAAGTAGCCAGAGTTGAGGCAGAGTTCATCAGTAGCACATGGAATGAAAAGGTGAAATCTGAAATACAGTTGAAGTTGGAAGTTTACATACACCTTAGCCAAATACATTTAAACTCAGTTTTTCACAATTCCTGACATTTAATCCTAGTAAAAATTCCCTGTTTTAGGTCAGTTTGGATCACCACTTTATTTTAAGAATGTGAAATGTCAGAATAATAATAGAGTGATTTATTTCAGCTTTTATTTCTTTCATCACATTCCCATTGGGTCAGAAGTTTACATACACTCAATTAGTATTTGGTAGCATTGCCTTTAAATTGTTTAACATGGTTAAAACGTTTCAGGTAGCCTTCCACAAGCTTCCCACAATAAGTTGGGTGAATTTTGGCCCATTCCTCCTGACAGAACTGGTGATATATCCACATCATTTTCCACCCTCATTTTCCATGATGTCATCTATTTTGTGAAGTGCACCAGTCCCTTCTGCAGCAAAGCACCACCACAACATGATGCTGCCACCCCGTGCTTCACGGTTGGGATGGTGTTCTTCGGCTTACAAGCCTCCCCCTTTTTCCTCCAAACATAACGATGGTCATTATGGCCAAACAGTTCTATTTTTGTTTGATCAGACCAGAGGACATTTCTAAAAAAAAAATAGACCTTTGTCCCCATGTGCATTTGCAAACCGTAGTCTGTTTTGTTATGGCGGTTTTGGAGCAGTGGCTTCTTCCTTACTCAGTGGCCTTTCATGTCAATATAGGACACCTTCTACTGTGTATATAGATGCTTTTGTACCTGTTTCCTCCAGCATCTTCACAAGGTCCTTTGCTGTGGTTCTGTGATTGATTTACACTTTTCGCACCAAAATATGTGCATCTCTAGGAAACAGAACGTGTCTCCTTCCTGAGCGGTATGACGGCAGCGTGGTCCCATGATGTTTATACTTGCCTACTATTGTTTGTACAGATGAACGTGGTAACTTCAGGCGTTTGGAAATTGCTCCCAAGGATGAACCAGACTTGTGGACAACTACATTTGTTTTTCTGAGGTCTTGGCTAATTTCTTTTGATTTCCCCATGATGTCAAGCAAGGAGGCACTGAGTTTGAAGGTAGGCCTTGAAATACATCCACAGGTACACCTCCAATTGACTCAAATGATGTCAGAAGCTTGTAAAGCCATGACATAATTTTCTGGAATTTTCCAAGCTGTTTAAAGACACAGTCAACTTAGTGTATGAAAACTTCTGACCCACTGGAATTGTGGTACAGTGAAGTGAAATAATCTGTCTATAAACAATATGTCATGCACAAAGTAGGTGTCCTAACCGATTTGCCAAAACTATAGTTTGTTAACTAGAAATTTGGGGATGGTTGAAAAACGAATTTTATTGACTCCAACCTAAGTGTATGTAAACTTCCGACTTCAACTGTACAAACCTATACTCTGTTGAACAACAAACCTAATTATGTTCTCCCCAACGATGACCATTGGTGAGCAGGCTGGAGGTAATTTATTATTATTTTTTTTTTCTTCAAAACATTTAAAAACAACAACTAATTATTACCCCCATATCTTTTTGTTTTTTTAACTGTTTTTTTGCTACATATCCATACACTACCGTTCAAAAGTTTGGGGTCACTTAGATTGTTTTTTTTAAAGAAAAGCTACTTTTTTGTCCATTAAATAGAACTGGCCTAAATAAAACAATAAAACTGGCCTTCTAGAGACTAGTTGAGTATCTGGAGCATAGCATTTGTGGGTTCTATTACTGGCTCAAAATTGCCAGAAGGCCAGCATCCCGTAGTCGCCTCTTCACTGTTGATGTTGAGACTGGTGTTTTGCGGGTACTATTTAATGACGCTGCCAGTTGAGGACTTGTGAGGCGTCTGTTTCTCAAACTAGACACTCTAATGTACTTGTCCTCTTGCTCAGTTGTACACCGGGGCCTCCCACTCCTCCCACTCCACTGTTGTTTGGAAACGTCAGAGTGTTTTCTTTCCAAAGCTGTCAATTATATGCATAGTCGAGCATCTTTTCGTGACAAAATATCTTGTTTAAAATGGGAACGTTTTTTTTATCCAAAAATTAAAAGAGCGCCCCCTATATCCAAGAAGTTAACAAAAGGCTAAGCTTGTGTTTGAAAACATGTCATTCATTTAATTTGCGATTTTCATGAATAGGAAAAGTTTCTAGTGGTATTTATGTCCGCTGCGTTATGCTAATGCATTTGAGGCTATGATTACGCTCCCGCATACGGGTTTGTTAGTCGCAAAAGGTTAACTTCAAAAGCTTGTTGAAGGCTTACATTACCCACACAGGTACAAATTGCTACTCAACTAGCAACTCACTTCTATGCAACAAGAAGGTTACGCAAAAAGGATTCAAACCTTTTAATAAGAGGACTTGAACCCCTATAATAGATATTTAAAAAATGTGTAACATAGCAAACAAACAACTAAACCCTGTAACAGAACAAAGGACTCAAACCTTATACATCACAGATGCGTATCACTCAATGCATGGACTAATTGTAACCTGATTTGGTTCTTTTAAATGACATCGGTCTAGACTCACCCAGCAATCAGGAGATTAAGAGCTCAGCCCTCTCTTTCTTTTCCCTGCATCAACACACAGTTGAGTTTTTCCTTGTTGTTGGTCACAACCAATTAATCTATGTCACGGCACCAAGTGTTAGCAGTTGATGTTACTCTTCAATAACACAGACCCCAAAGTAAATCAGGGCGAGAAAAAAAGGTTAATTCAAAGAGGAAAAATCATAGATGTTATGCTGAGAGGTAGATGTTTACTTGTATTTATTATGGATCTCCATTAGCTGCTGCTAAGGCAGTAGTGTATAGTGTGTATGCTATTGTGTATGCATGTGTCTGTGCCTATGTTTGTGTTGCTTCACAGTCCCCGCTGTTCCATAAGGTGTTTTTTAATCTATTTAAATAAATAAAAATTGTACTGCTTGCTTGAGTTACTTGATGTGGAATAGAGTTCCATGTAGTCATGGCTCTATTTAGTACTGTGTGCCTTCCATAGTCTGTTCTGGACGTGGGGACTGTGAAGAGACCTCTTGTGGCATGTCTTGTGAGGTATGCATGGGTGTCCGTGTCTTTTTTTGTGGCACCTGACACATGACTGAACAGTCATCCAGGTGTGACAAAACTAGAGCCTGTAGGACCTGCCTTGTTGATAGTGTTAAGAAGGCAGAGCAGCGCTTTATTATGGACATACTTCTCCCCATTTTAGCTACTATTGTATCAATATGTTTTGACCATGACAAACCAGGGATACACCAAGCAATTTAGTCACCTCAACGTGCTCAATTTCCACGTTATTACAATATTTAGTTGAGGTTCAGGGTTTCTTGAGTGATTTGTCCCAAATACAATGCTTTTAGTTTTAGAAATATTTAGGACTAACTTATTCCTTGCCACCCACTCTGAAACTAACTGCAACTCTTTGTTGAGTGTTGCAGTCTTTTCAGTCACTGTTGTAGCTGACATGTATAATGTTGAGTCATCCGCATACATAGACACTCTGGCTTTCCTCAAAGCCAGTGGCAATTCATTAGTAAACATTGAAAAAAGGAATGGGCCTAGACAGCTGTCTTGGGGAATTCCTGATTCTACCTGTATTATGTTGGAGAGGCTTCCATTGTGTTCTGTTAAAGAGTTATCTGTCTATCTACAATATAGCAGGGTGTGTAAAGTCATAACACATATGTTTTGCCAGCAGCAGAATATGATCGATAATGTCAAAGGCCGCACTGAAGTCTAACAAGAAAACCCCCCCACAATCTGTTTATCATCAATTTCTCTCAGCCAATCATCAGTCATTTGTGTAAGTGCTGTGCTTGTTGAATGTCCTTTTCTATAAGCATGCTGAAAGTTTGTTGTCAATTTGTTTACGGTAAAATAGGATTGTATTTGGTCAAACACAATCTTTTCCAAAAGTTTACTAAGGGTTGGTTATAGGCTGATTGGTTGGCTATTTGAGCCAGTAAAGGGGTTTTTACTATTCTTAGTTAGCGGAATGACTTTTGCTTCCCTCCAAGCCTGAGGGCACACACTTTACAGTAGGCTTAAATTGAAGATGTGACAATATCGTCTGCTATTATCTTCGGTCATTTTCCATCCAAGTTGTCATGACCTTGTGGCATGTCATTCATTGATGTGTAAGTGAATATCATTCCAATGAGACTGTATTCTGCTACAGTACCAAAAAACGTGCATGAAGGTGCCAGTATCCTGATTACATTTGAAGCGTAATTGTGATGCATTTGAATACGTTCTGTGAAGGCGGACAGGTGTGAAGTAAGTTCTATGAAACAATTTGAATTTTAGCTCTTGTATGCTTATGGGGGTGCATTTGGGGTAGACCCTTTCGCAGATAGAAGCTCATTCTTCCTCACTAAATGCATGTCCAATGTCTCTCTCCCAAACATGTCTCAATGCATCACAGGATGAGGCACTTCTGTTCGATAAAATAGAATATATGTCGGAGATTAAACCTCTCTGAACAGTAGGATTCGTAAATAGTTAGTAACTTCAGTCATTTGAAAATGTAGTTTATCGACTTTCGTCTGACCCTCTATGAAGTATCTAAGCTGTAGGTACTTAAAAAAAATATTTGTTGGGTAAGTCAAACTCAGCTTTTATCTGTGGGAACGATTTAAGTGTCCTGAGTAAATAAAAGCATGAGGTCAGCGATACCCTTGGGGGTATCTATATTAAGGGCAATCGGTGACCAGAGTGATATATGGTCTGGAATCTGCAGATGCCTCCTTGCATCTTTCCAAGCTAAGAGTGTATTATGTGTTGTAAAATTGTCAGGCAAGGACTGGATCTTTTCAAAGCTATTAATAAATCGTATGGAAACTAATGCTTTTGGATGACATGCTATTGATTCCATCCCAACCCAAAGTGAGTGGCGTCTGTTTAGGCACCAACTAATCATGTGCTTGATCTGAGCAGACCAGTAATATAGTTGCAGATTTAGCATAGATAAAGATATATAAAGATATCCCTCTTGAATTCTTAGGCTTAATTAGTTTGGTAAATTTGATTATTGTTCCAGATATATTTAGATATATCAACATTTATTTTCTAAAAAAGGACTGAGATAGATGGCAGGGGATATATTGGAATAAATAATTTAGCCGAGGAAGGATATTCACCCTGACGGTATTAATCCTGCCAAAAAGAGAGTTTGGTCGGGTAGACCAGTTAATCAGATCCTGTTTAATTTTTGTGAGCAAAGGTATGTCATTTGAAGTGAACAGGTGTTTAAGACTTGGAGTAACATATATGCCCAAGTATTTTAAGCCTGTTTCAGTCAATTGGAATGGAGATATTGTTTCTAAGTTGATTGTAGAGGGGATATTCAAAGGTAATGCCATGGATTTATCCACATAAATTTTGTACCCTGACAGGTTACTATATTCATATATGAATTTGTAAGTCGCTCTGGATAAGAGCGTCTGCTAAATGACTTAAATGTAAATGTAATGTCCATTACTGCAGTGACAGAGATCTCTGGTTTAGACATGTATAGAAGCACCTCATCAGCAAATAATACAATTCTATGCTCTTCATCACCCAAGTATTTTAAGCCTGTTTCAGTCAATTGGAATGGAGATATTGTTTCTAAGTTGATTGTAAGAGGGGATATTCAAAGGTAATGCTCATGTTATGACTAGACCTCATTGCCACAGCCAGTGGTTCTATGACTAACGAGAACAGAGCAGGAGATAAAGGGCAGCCCTGACGACAGCCCCTACCGATATGAAATCTTTCCGATAATTTAACATTTGTGTTAACTGCCGCTGATGGTTCAGAAAAAAATACATTTTGCTAAATTAATAAAATGGTCGCCCAGATGAACTTTGTCTAATACAGCATACAATAATTTACACTCAACTCTATCAAAGGCCTTTTTGGCATCGAGAGAGACAATGAGTGCAGGGTCTTTAATTCTGCCAAGGTGGTTTATGATATTCAGAGCACGTCTCACATTGTCCGTTCCAAATCTGGCTTTGACAAAGCCAGTCTGATCAGGTTGAATTTTTATTATTTTTTTTTTTATTTCACCTTTATTTAACCAGATAGGCAAGTTGAGAACAATTTCTCATTTACAATTGCGACCTGGCCAAGATAAAGCGAAGCAGTTCGACAGATACAACGACACAGAGTTACACATGGAGTAAAACAAACATAAAGTCAATAATACAGTATAAACAAGTCTATATACAATGTGAGCAAATGAGGTGAGAAGGGAGGTAAAGGCAAAAAAGGCCATGGTGGCAAAGTAAATACAATATAGCAAGTAAAACACTGGAATGGTAGTTTTGCAATGGAAGAATGTGCAAAGTAGAATTAAAAATAATGGGGTCCAAAGCAGCAAAATAAATAAATTAATTAAATACAGTTGGGAAAGAGGTAGTTGTTTGGGCTAAATTATAGGTGGGCTATGTACAGGTGCAGTAATCTGTGAGCTGCTCTGACAGTTGGTGCTTAAAGCTAGTGAGGGAGACAGTTTTTTCAGTTTCAGAGATTTTTGTAGTTTGTTCCAGTCATTGGCAGCAGAGAACTGGAAGGAGAGGCGGCCAAAGAAAGAATTGGTTTTGGGGGTGACTAGAGAGATATACCTGCTGGAGCGTGTGCTACAGGTGGGAGATGCTATGGTGACCAGCGAGCTGAGATAAGGGGGACTTTACCTCGCAGGGTCTTGTAGATGACATGGAGCCAGTGGGTTTGGCGACGAGTATGAAGCGAGGGCCAGCCAACGAGAGTCGCAATGGTGGGTAGTATATGGGGCTTTGGTGACAAAACGGATTGCATTGTGATAGACTGCATCCAATTTGTTGAGTAAGGTATTGGAGGCTATTTTGTAAATGACATCGCCAAAGTCGAGGATTGGTAGGATGGTCAGTTTTACAAGGGTATGTTTGGCAGCATGAGTGAAGGATGCTTTGTTGCGAAATAGGAAGCCAGTTCTAGATTTAACTTTGGATTGGAGATGTTTGATATGGGTCTGGAAGGAGAGTTTACAGTCTAACCAGACACCTAAGTATTTGTAGTTGTCCACGTATTCTAAGTCAGAGCCGTCCAGAATAGTGATGTTGGACAGGCGGGTAGGTGCAGGTAGCGATCGGTTGAAGAGCATGCATTTAGTTTTACTTGTATTTCAGAGCAATTGGAGGCCACGGAAGGAGAGTTGTATGGCATTGAAGCTTGCCTGGAGGGTTGTTAACACAGTGTCCAAAGAAGGGCCGGAAGTATACAGAATGGTGTCGTCTGCGTAGAGGTGGATCAGAGACTCACCAGCAGCAAGAGCGACCTCATTGATGTATACAGAGAAGAGAGTCGGTCCAAGAATTGAACCCTGTGGCAGCCCCATAGAGACTGCCAGAGGTCCGGACAGCAGACCCTCCGATTTGACACACTGAACTCTATCAGAGAAGTAGTTGGTGAACCAGGCGAGGCGATCATTTGAGAAACCAAGGCTGTCGAGTCTGCCGATGAGGATGTGGTGATTGACAGAGTCGAAAGCCTTGGCCAGATCAATGAATACGGCTGCACAGTAATGTTTCTTATCGATGGCGGTTAAGATATCGTTTAGGACCTTGAGCGTGGCTGAGGTGCACCCATGACCAGCTCTGAAACCAGATTGCATAGCAGAGAAGGTATGGTGAGATTCGAAATGGTCGGTAATCTGTTTGTTGACTTGGCTTTCGAAGACCTTAGAAAGGCATGGTAGGATAGATATAGGTCTGTGGCAGTTTGGGTCAAGAGTGTCCCCCCCCTTTGAAGAGGGGGATGACTGCAGCTGCTTTCCAATCTTTGGGAATCTCAGACGACACGAAAGAGAGGTTGAACAGGCTAGTAATAGAGGTGGCAACAATTTCGGCAGATCATTTCAGAAAGAAAGGGTCCAGATTGTCTAGCCCGGCTGATTTGTAGGGGTCCAGATTTTGCAGCTCTTTCAGAACATCAGCTGAACGGATTTGGGAGAAGGAGAAATGGGGAAGGCTTGGGCGAGTTGCTGTTGGGGGTGCAGTGCTGTTGACCGGGGTAGGAGTAGCCAGGTGGAAAGCATGGCCAGCCGTAGAAAAATGCTTATTGAAATTCTCAATTATGGTGGATTTATCAGTGGTGACAGTGTTACCTATCTTCAGTGCAGTGGGCAGCTGGGAGGAGGTGTTCTTATTCTCCATGGACTTTACAGTGTCCCAGAACTTTTTTGAGTTAGTGTTGCAGGAAGCAAATTTCTGCTTGAAAAAGCTAGCCTTGGCTTTTCTAACTGCCTGTGTATAATGGTTTCTAGCTTCCCTGAACAGCTGCATATCACGAGGGCTGTTCGATGCTAATGCAGAACGCCATAGGATGTTTTTGTGTTGGTTAAGGGCAGTCAGGTCTGGGGAGAACCAAGGGCTATATCTATCTACTATAAATTTCTTGAATGGGGCATGTTTATTTAAGATGGTTAGGAAGGCATTTAAAAAAAATATCCAGGCATCCTCTACTAACGGGATGAGATCAATATTCTTCCAGGATACCCCGGCCAGGTCGATTAGAAAGGCCTGCTCGCTGAAGTGTTTCAGGGAGCGTTTTACAGTGATGAGTGGAGGTCGTTTGACCGCTGACCCATTACGGATGCAGGCAATGATGAGGTCTGGAAGTAGGACCTCCGACCTGCGAGCAAGTCTCTTGGCAACTATTTTAACATCATCTCAGAGCAAACTGATAGGTCTAAACTAAGCGCATTTTAATGGATTTTTGTCCTTTTTAGTATCAGGCTAATGGATGCAGTTTTCCAAGACTCTGGTATGATGTCTCTTTCGAACAGAATTTCTTGTAGAACCCTGCCGGGAAGCCATCTAGGCCAGGTGCCTTGCCAGAAGGATTGCCTTAATAGTTTCCCAAACCTTTTCAGGAGTAAAGGGAGCATTTAGTCCATTTCTGTGCTCATCTGATATAGTGGGCAAGGTTACCTTATTCAGATATTTTGTAATTTCATTGTTCAATCTTGTACATTGTGAAGTATAAAGAGATTTATAGAAGTCGCAAAACTTATTGATAAGCAATGGATCATGAGAAGTGAAGCCATCTGCCGTTCTTATAGACTTAATAAATCTTTCAATCTTTCATTTAGTTGGTGTGCAAGTAGATGGCTCAGACGGTTACCAAACTCATCATATTTTTGCTTGGTAAAAAAAACAACTGTTTTTTTGGATAATGAGAAGAAAAAACAACTTTTTTATGTGTTTTGTATGCTCTAAATTGATTTTGGCCTTAGCACAAGCTAGTGAATTCCTGTTCGCCTGGGTTGGTTGTTTATGAAAAAGTTCTAAATGCTTTACTTCAAAATCAAATTTTTCCCTATTTTCAATTCTAAGCTTCTTGATTAGGGAGGCTTGGGAAATTATATGACCCCTTTTGGTTGCTTTAGCAGCATCCCAGATAGTTGCAGCTGAGACAGGAGAGAGTTGGTTGTCGAGCCAGTAATGTGATCATTTATATTTTATCACAGAGTAGAATCCTTCATTGTTTAGCAGAGATGTATTAAGTCTCCAATATCTAATTTTTGGACAATTAATAAGACGCTTGTGAAAGCCTAAACTAAAACAAAAAATACAAATCAAGTTTAGAAAAACCCCACTGCTGAGTCCCCAAATGAAATGACAGACCCCCAAAACGGTACCTACCCTGTTTTCTGTAACTTTACTAACAGGAAGCCCACTAATGGTTTTAAAGAAGTTAAACGGTTTCACTGTCCTATGTTGAATAAAGTGGAATTAACATAAATCTATGGACATGTGGATGAAAAAGGAATAAACTAAATCTTTTAAATTGTCCTAAGCGTTATCGCTATTGCACTCATGCACGTGCCCGAACAGATACACCATACATGTAGCCTAGCCTATATAATAAAACATAAAAAAAATTGTGGGCCTAAAGTAAATACACCCCTTTGCCTACCTTGAGACCTGACTAAATGAGCAAATTAACAGGAACGTCATTGGGATTTGGCTTATTCATTCCGGGGAAAAAAAGAAAAAGAACCTCATTAGTTCCATAAATGAAAAGCTTAGTTACATTACACCACAACGCGTATTAACGATTACTTTGAATACCATTGCATGGTAGATGGTTCCGACCTGAGGCATTCAGCCATCTGCATGTGGTGCATTATTTTGCTAGGGCAAATAAAAGTTACTCACGTTCATGTCTATACACGGACCATGTGTGCACCCTAATAACACAACTAGCAACCTTCACGGATCTGGGTTCTGTGCCGCTGTAGAGTGGATATTGTCCCGGTAGAAGGTGAGCGCAGACTGGGGATCTTCAAATGTGTGGCTAGCCCCCTGTAAAGTAATCCTCAGTTATCCCGGTGTAACAGGCCAAATCTGACCCCTGCCTTGTGAAGGTGGAATTTCACATCTTTGTTTGCAGCTCTGCGTTTTTCCACATCTGCAGAGTAATCTGGGAAGATATGGATCCGCATTGTAGTTCAGTTGTCCTCTTTCGCGGGAGGGGTGAAGAATGTTCTCTTTGGTCTGGAAGTAATGTAGGTGGACCAGCATTGCTCTGGGAGGGTGACCGGGCTGTGGTTTTACCGCTAGAGTGCGATGTGCCCTGTCGGTGACTGGGGGCCGGTCAAACGTCTTTCCACCGAGGACGTCAAGCAGGAAAGTGGCCATGAATTCGGTAGGATTGCGCCCTTCCGTCCCTTCTGTGATTCCGACCACACGTATGTTCTGTCTCCGGGAACATGTTTCCTGTTCATCTAGACTAACCTTCAACTTCACGTTCTCGGAGGTAAGCTCGTCGTTTTTGGTTTCCAATTCGGTAAGCCAATTATCTATGTCGGTCAATGGCGTTTCCATATCCTTTATTTTTTGGGTTTGTGTCGCGAAAGTTGTTTGTAGTGTTGCCATAGTTGACTGGACTTCTGTCATAATTTCAGCTCATAGACTTGACACAGAGGAGTGAAGTTCGGTCATGAAATCAGAGCGTAGTACAGCCATTTCTGCACGGATGGTGACTAGCATCTCAATAGCGTTAGCATCCACTATCTTGTTGCTAGTCTTTGTCGTGTCTTGTCTACCGTTTTCCCAGTTCCGGACATATCCAATAATGTCACCCGTATGTTGTTAGAGTAGGTGTGCAAAATTAGTTATTGTTTTGATAGATAAAAGGTTAAAACATAGAAGTATCAACCCATAGTGGAGTGACCTCGGAACACATCTTTACATAGCCATGTTTAAACCCTTTTCTTCTTTTTATTCAGTTTAGTCACATAATTTTTCAATTTGCAATAAGGCTGCCAATCGGTTGTGCACCCAGACTTATTTGCCATTCCTTTTGCCTCATACCTCTCAACCATACAATTTTTCAATTCCTCATCAATCCACTGGGATTTAACAGTTTTTACAGTAATTTTCTTAATGAGTGCATGCTTATTAGCAACTGGATTAAGCATATTTCATAAATGTCAAGTGCTTTGTCTGTTTGCTCCTCATTACACACGACGGACCAACAGATAATATTTACGTCAATAACATAGGAATCACAACAAAACTTATTGTATGACCTCTTATACACAAGCTTCAATGCCATACAACTCTCCTTCCATGGCCTCCAACTGCTCTTAAATGCAAGTAAAACTAAATGCATGCTCTTCAACCGATCGCTACCCACACCTGCCCGCCCGTCCAGCATCACTACTCTGGACGGTTCTGACTTAGAATATGTGGACAACTACAAATACCTAGGTGTCTGTCTGGTTAGATTGTAAACTCTCCTTCCAGACTCACATTAAGTATCTCCAATCCAAAATTAAATCTAGAATCGACTTCCTATTTCGCAACAAAGCATCCTTCACTCATGCTGCCAAACATACCCTTGTAAAACTGACTATCCTACCGATCCTTGACTTCGGCGATGTCATTTATAAAATAGCCTCCAACACTCTACTCAATAAACTGGATGCAGTCTATCACAGTACCATCCGTTTTGTCACCAAAGACCCATACACTACCCACCATTGCGACCTGTACGCTCTCGTTGGTTGGCCCTCGCTTCATACTCGTCGCCAAATCCACTGGCCACGTGTTATCTAAAAGTCTCTGCTAGGTAAAGCCCCGCCTTATCTCAGCTCACTGGTCACCATAGCAGCAACAGCATCCAAGAATCACTGAAGCTGGAGACTCATATCTCCCTCACTAACTTTAAGCACCAGCTGTTAGTGCAGCTCACAGATCACTGCACATGTACATAGCCCATCTGTAAATAGCCCATCCAACTACCTCATCACCCATACTGTTATTTATTTTAATTTAATTTGCTCCTTTGCACCCCAGAATATCTACTTGCACACTCATCTTCTGCACATCTATCACTCCAGTGTTTAATTGCTATATTGTAACTATTTTGCCACTATGGCCTATTTATTGCCTTTACCTCCCTTATCCGAGCTCATTTGCACACACTGTATATAGACATTTTCTATTGTATTATTGACTGCATGTTTGTTTATTCAATGTGTAACTCTGTGTTGTTGATTTGTGTCGCACTGCTTTGCTTTATCTTGGCCCGGTTGCAGTTGTAAATGAGAACTTGTTCTCAACAAGCCTACCTGGTTAAATAAAGATGAAATAAAAAATATATATAAAATATTAGGCCCTGCCTTTGGAACTTTGGTTTTCCTAGATATGGCTATTATATTGTGATCACTACATCCAATGGATTTGGGTGTTGCTTTCAAGCTAATTTCTGCATCATTAGTAGAGATGTGATCAATACATGTTGATGATCTCATTCCTGTGCTGTTTGTAAATACCCTGGTAGATTGACTGATAACCTGAACCAGGTTGCATGCACTGGTTACAGTTTGAAGCTTTTTCTTGAGTGGGCAGCTTGTTGAAAGCCAGTCAATATTTAAATCACCCAGAAAATATACCTCTCTGTTGATATCACATACATTATCAAGGATTTCACACATGTTATCCATATGCTGACTGTTAGCACTTGGTGGTCTATAGCAGCTTCCCACCAGAACGCGCTTTAGGCAAGGCAGATGAACCTGTAGCCATATTACAACAGTATTTAACATTAGATCCTCTCTAGTCTTTACATGAATGTGGTTCTGAATATGAACAGCAACACCTCCACCATTGGCATTTCTGTCTTTTCTATAAATGTTATAGTCTTGTATTGCTACCTCTGTATCGTCAAAGGTGTTATATACGTGAGTTTCAGAGTCAGAATATGAATGTCATCTGTTACTAGCAAATTATTGATTTCATGAACCTTGTTTCTGAACCACTAGTGACACCCCATCCCGTACACCCCATCCCGTTGTCATCATCTGACACTAATTAGCATAACGCAACGGACATAAATATTCCTATAAAATATTCCTATTCATGAAAATAACAAATGAAATATATTGAGACACAGCTTAGCCTTTTGTTAATCATCCTGTCATCTCAGATTTTCAAAATATGCTTTACAGCCAAAGCTAGACAAGCATTTGTGTAAGTTAATCGATAGCCTAGCATAGCATTTTGTCCAGCTAGCAGCAGGTAACTTGGTCACGGAAATCAGAAAAGCAATCAAATTAAATTGTTTACCTTTGATGAGTTTCGGATGTTTCCACTCATGAGACTCCCAGTTAGATAGCAAATGTTCCTTTTTTCCCAAAATATTATTTTTGTAGGCCAAATAGCTCCGTTTGTTCTTCACGTTTGTCTGAGAAATCGCGCGGAAATTGCAGTCACGAAAACGGCAGAAAAATATTCCTAATTTGCTCCATAATATCGACAGAAACATGGCAAACGTTGTTTATAATCAAGCCTCAAGGTGTTTTTCAAATGTCTATTCGATAATATATCCATCGGGACAATTCGTTTTTCAGTAGGACCGATTGGAGTAATGGCTACCTCTGTATTTTACGCGAGAGTCACCCTGGGAGCCATCAGGTGACCACTTGTGCAATGTAGTCGCCTACGCGTACAATGCTGTAGACACCTTTGGGAATACGGAGAAAGAGTAATCTGGTTGATAGCCCATTCACTGCTCAACAGGGGCGCATTGGAACGCAGCTCTTTCGAAACATGAGGCACTTCCGGATTGGATTTTTCTCAGGCTTTCGCCTGCAACATCCGTTCTGTTATACTCACAGATAATATTTTTACAGTTTTGGAAACTTTAGAGTGTTTTCTATCCTAAACTGCCAATTATATGCATATTCTATCATCTTGTCCTGACAAAATATCCCGTTTACTATGGGAACGTTTTTTTCTCCCCAAAAATGAAAATACTGCCCCCTAGTCACGAAAGGTTAACCTCTTGCTCCTACCTGACACGCAGGCGTCCCATCTAGACATCTGGAAATGCAAATGCGCTACGCTAAATGCTAATAGTACTAGTTAAAACTCAAACGTTCATTAAAATACACATGCAGGGTATTGAATTAAAGCTACACTCGTTGAGAATCCAGGCAACAAGTCAGATTTTTTAAATGCTTTTCGGCGAAAGCATGAGAAGCTATTATCTGAGAGCATGTAACACCCCAAAAGACCTGCAGGGGACGTAAAACAAAATAATTAGCATACACAAAGCTACACAAACCGCACAAATAAAATATAAAACATTCATTACCTTTGACCATCTTCTTTGTTGGCACTCCTAGATGTCCCATAATCACTATTGGGTCTTTTTTTCCCGATTAAATCGGTCCATATATAGCCTAGATATCGATCTATGAAGACTGTGTGATAAACGGAAAAAAATAGCGTCTTATAACGTAACGTCATTTTTTTTAATTAAAAAAGTTGACGATAAACTTTCACAAAACACTTCAAAATACTTTTGTAATGCAACTTTAGGTATTAGTACACGTTAATAAGCGACCAAATTGATCACGAGGCGATGTATATTTTTTAGCTGTCCGTCTGGAAATAATGTCCGGGTAAATCTCAACCAAAATATCCGGTCGGAGACTTGAACAAATGGCTTGTCTCTTCTTCGTTTGACCAAGAAACAAAGCCTAGGCAAATGACAAGACTGTTGACATCGTGTGGAAGCTGTAGGTATTGCAACCTCAGCCCCATTTATTGTGGTCCGCCTTTATCAATGGGTTGAAGTGACGGATGGATATACATTTTCATTTTCAGTGATCAGATTTTCCTGCGCTTTTCGATGAAACGCACGTTCTGTTATAGTCACAGCAGTGATTTAACCAGTTTTATAAACGTCTGAGTGTTTTCTATCCTATGCATATACGCATATATGCATATACTATATTCCTGGCATGAGCAGCAGGGCGCTGAAATGTTGCGCGATTTTTAACAGAATGTTCGAAAAAGTAGGGGGTAGGAGTAACAGGTTAAGCTACATATGCTTGTGATATTTTTATAATTTTTCTTCAAGGATCCTTACTTTCTTTCATTGTTTTACTGGGAAGCTTAGCAGCAGTAGATGTGCTCATGTTATTTATGTTAGTGCAGGGTGAGCTGCTCATAGTGGACTTACTCCTAGGGCACACCAGCTTAGTGCTAACAGTATACATCTGGTTCATTGGCACATGATTACTGAATATAATAACTGTTGGGTCAGTAGAGGCATTCAGGGCAGATAAAGGGACATACAATAGGTTACTTATATTGTGTCTACTGATGCCCCTGGTGTAATGTACAATTGCTGAAGCATTATGACAACTCTGCCTCACATTGGTAGGGATTAGCTGAGCTGGGCTTGAGTCATTGATAAATCATTGTCTCAAAGCAGCCTTATAGTGCTGTGAAAGGATCCAGGATCCCAAATGATTTGGGTGGATCCCATCCTCCTTATAAAACGTGTTTTGTTTCCAAAGGTATCGAAATTGTCAACTAAAGTTACACCCATTGAGCTGCAACAATCACGTAGCCAGTTGTGAAGAGAAAGAATCCTGCTAAAGCGTACAATGCTGCAATTCAGAGATAGCGGATATGGTACGGATATGATGGGTCTTTTGTTAGTGTTTAGAGAATCAATCAACTCTTTAAAATCCAGTTTCAACTTTTCAGAACTGCCCTTCATAATGTCATTAAAACCCACATGGACTACGATATAATCGATTTCCTGGCATAGTGCATTCGAGAGCAGCTTAGTAATGTTATTTACTCGAGCTTTGTCATAAAACATTGTTTTTGCACCAGGAACGGTCACATTTCTTACCAGGGAGCTGCCCGGAATCACTTTTGGCGAGAAGGACGAGGAAATCCTCGGCAGGTAAACAATTTCCGCAATGGAACTCCGAATGATCTGGTTTGTCCTGAAACAGTGCGTAATAGATACAGCTCCTACAGCGCTGGAAATGTTATTTCTCCAGACAAAACTCATCTGGTACCAACTTCGTTAGCTTGATGGCTAGCAGATTAGCGTCTCTGTCAAGCAGGCTTAAACCAGTAGGATTCCGGGACAAGAAATAGCGGTCCTTGTTCTGTATTCGTATTTAATGAATATCGGTTTTGTTTCAATCAAAAATAACAGACCGAGTGTTTTCCAGCATACACTGTTCAGCTGCGCACTCTGATGACGTGTGACGACATGATGTGCAACAAGTACGGACACATCTGTCCGAGGTGATTCTCTCCACAGAACAAAGGGACATATTGTACTTTATAACCCAGCCCTAGCCTGTGGTTGACCAATTTACCTTGCAATAAAACTGGACCAATGGCCAAATAACAAGTATCCTATTTCAGGCTCAATGTGAAGACAAATTCCTTCCATGTCTCTGACCCATTGCTTATTATTTCCCTATTACAGAAAAAACACTATTTCCATTGATCGTTAGTACTCTATTGACGTTTAGTCCTCTTGACCTTTAGACTTCTTGACCTTTAGTCCCCTGTATTTATCTTGAAATATTCTTACACTTGTCAGCCCAACAGGACTGTTGGGCTGTTGGGCTGCAGAGAAGCCTCCCCTTTACAGACCATGCTGTTCCTTATATAGCTGATACCAAGAATGCTCAGTCATGGCTGGTTCAACCCCTCCCATATGGAGCACCATAAGCCACTTTGGATCATCCTCTGGTCATCTGCCTCTGGTGTGGTCTCCCAGATGCCAGGACAATTAGGAATACTGTTGCCTTTTTTCTGTTCCTCCAGGCTATCTCGATCTCATTGACACCCACCACATCTCATCTATGGAATGCCAGCTGTAGGTTTTTAGGCTCTTCTCAGTTCACACAGACATTTAATAGAACAGAAATGTCTTACTGTTTAGTTAAGTATATAATTGTCAAATATCCAACAAATCAGGTAAATATGTAATTTTTCTATCACATATTGTAATCCAAACTCTGTTTTAGACGAGGTTAACTTCATTATCAAAATGATCCTATTACACTTTTGTAGTGGATTTTGACACTAGAATAAATTATTCTGACTTATATTGATGCCACATAGGTTGTTTTCAAAGGGAGTGTTACTTCCTTACTTTACAGGTTAGTGTGTGTGTCCTAAGACCTACTTTCCACCTTCCACTTCAATTGAACATCTGCTCATGTCCGCACAGGGTTCCACGTCTGCACACCACCTAGGAAAAGTGTCCTGCGGACACAGAGATTTCGGAAGCTCGTGCGGACATGTGTGGAGGGTAGAGGACATTGCAGCGGACATTGCATAATTTCATTCGAGCCGACCTGATAGCGTGGAAGCATAAGATGTAAATTAGGCTTAACAGCTGTCATATCAGTATTAGATGAGAGTGAGGAATTTACATCTCATCTCTCTCCCCACACACACATACTCTTGTTTTATTCCATGATCTAATTTATACATTCTTAGTTATGTCAATGATATTACCTCACCACAGGGAAATATATGAAAGATGAATTGAGTTTTAATATCAAACGCACACATTACATTCTAATGACCCATGTGTTTGCATGTGTGTGTTCCAGTGTTCCACCCAGGAGTTCTACCTCATCAGCAGCAGTCTTTCTCGGCTGGGGGTGGAACTACAGGCTCTGCTCCCATCCATCCAATCACAGCTCAGCTCCTCTCTGCTCCGAGGGCTCCTATTGGACACACCTGAACTGCTGGCTCCCGCTCACAACTTTCTCAAAGTCCTCAACGAGAAGGCAGCCAAGTGAGTCACCACAGTGTGCGTGTGCGTGTGTGTGTTAGGCTTGAGTGGTATACCGTATACTGGGGTATTTGGAAATAGCCACAGGATGGTTTTTCAATACCGTTGAAACTATTTATTTGAAGTTTTTCAATACATCTTAATATTTGTAGCTACTTTTTTAGTAAATACATGCAGTCAACCTGTGCAATACGTTAGGAAATAAAGCAGATCGCATTGATCATTTCACCTGCCACATTGTTTTACATTATGAAGCTTACCGTAGTTCCCCAGAATATTTGAGCCAGTTACGTCTTTGTTTGTAAATAGCACAACGAAAGAAAGCGGGAGCAGGTGCGTCCAGCTGTGTATTGACAGGGGTGCCGTTTTATATTGAAAGTGTTCTTTTGTTGCTTTAATAGAGTGATCAGGGGCGTGCAACTTTAGTTTTCCTTCACAGAAAATACATTAGTACAACACATTTAGTAGAAAATGACAACAGAAGTGCAACGCTATTTGGCTGGCAGCCACCCAAGTAAATGAGCTCACAATGAAAAGTATTTTTTGCAAAAACGTTACATGGCCAAAATAAGAATTTGTTCTTAATTGACATGCCTAGTTAAATAAAAGTATTCAGACCCCTTCTCTTTTTCCACATGTTACATTACAGCCTTATTCCAAAATGGATTAAATAAAACATGTTCCGCAACAATCTACACACAATACCCCATAATGACAAAGCAAAACATATTTTTAGAAATAAAAATAAATAAAATGAAATATCACATTCACGTTGCTATGAGACTCATAGAGTAGCCTAGTGGTTAGAGCGTTGGACTAGTAACCGAAAGGTTGCGAAAGGAAGGGCACCAAAACATTTCTGCAGCATTGAAGGTCCCCAAGAACACAGTGGCCTCCATCATTCTTAAATGGAAGAATGAGAGCTGGCCACCGCACCAAGCTTTGCAATCGGAGGAGAAGGGTCTTGGGCAGGTAGCTCCAGAGTTCCTCTGTGGAGATGGAAGAACTTTCCAGAAGGACAACCATCTCCGCAGCACTCCACCAATCAGGTGTTTATGGTAGAGTTGCCAGACAGAAGCCACTCCTCAGTAAAAGGCACATGATAGCCTGCTTGGAGTTTGCCAAAATGTACCTACAGGACTCAGAGCATGAGAAACACGTTTCTCTGGTCTGATGAAACCTCTTTGGTCTGAATGCAAAGTGTAACTTCTGGAGGAAACCTGACACCATCCTTATGATGAAGCATGGTGGTGGCAGCATCATACTGTGGGGATGTTTTTTAGCGGCAGGGACTGGGAGACTAGTCAGGATCGAGGGAATGATGAATGGAGCAAAGTACAGAGAGATCCTTGATGAAAACCTGCTCCAGAGCGCTCAGGACCTTAGACACACACTCAAGACAATGCAAGAGTGGCTTCGGGAAAAGTCTCTGAATGTCCTTGAGTGGCCCAGACAGAGCCCGGACTTGAACCCGATCGAACATCTCTGGAGAGACCTGAAAATGGCTGTGCAGCAACACTCCACAACCAACCTGACAGAGCTTGAGGATATTGAGGATATGCAGAGAAGAATGGGAGAAAATCCCCAAACACAGGTGTGCCAAGCATGTATCATCATACCCAAGAAAACTCGAGGCTGTAATCAATGCCAAAGGTTCTTCAACAGAGTATTTTGTAAAGGGTCTGAATACTTATGTAAATGTAACATTTCAGTTTTTATTTTTGTTATAATTTTGCAAATATTTATCAAAACCTGTTTTTGACTTGTGATTATGGGGTATTGTGTGTAGATTGATGAGGGAAAAAAGCAATTTCAGCCATTTTAGAATAAGACTAACGTAACAAAAAGTGCATAAAGTCAAGGAGTCCGAATACTTTACTGAATGCACTGTACCTCAGCCTTGTCTTGATTTAGCTGGTGGTTGTGAGCCATCCAAGTATTTAAATCACAAATACAGTCAAATTTTTCTGTGGAGCTAAAATCCTCTGGTGACAGAGAAATGTAAAGTTTGGTATCGCCTGTAGCAGTGAAAAGCATCTAGATTACTTTTCTTCAGAAGGGGTTTCACCATAGCAGTTTTTAGTGCAGTGGGAAAAGTACCTGCGAACAGGGAGTGATTAACAATATCTTGCACTTTTTCAGATATGCAATTAAAAACTGTTTTGAACAAGGAGGGGATGGGATGTCTGTATTAACCAGGGAAAATAAATTCATAGTGCCCTTTCGTGGTATGCTAGGGCATATGTCATCAAACTTTTCATCAAGATCTTATTATTAATCTTGCATTATTATTATGATGATTTTTAGTGATGAAATTAGAAAAATGAGCCCATCTGGCATTTCTAAATGCCTTGATATATATCTCTCAGAATATCATAATGGCCCTGCAACTTTGACTTTCTCCACTTTTTAATTTTTTTTTTTATTTTTATTTTTTTAACCTTTATTTAACCAGGCAAGTCAATTAAGAACAAATTCTTATTTTCAATGACGGCCTGGGAACAGTGGGTTAACTGCCTGTTCAGGGGCAGAACGACAGATTTGTCGTACCCTGTCAGCTGGGGGGTTTGAACTCACAAACTCACAACCTTCCAACGCTCTAACCACTAGGCTACCCTGCCGCCCCTGCCTTTCTGCACTTTCTCTTTAATTTATTAGTTTCCTCACTCATCCAAGGGACTTTCCGTTTGGACTTGGCCTTTTCCAACTTTACTAGAGCTTTGGCATCAATTGTTGCTCTTAATTTGCTATTAAAGTTATCAAAAAAATCATCACAAAAGGAAGTCAGAATATGTGATGGAGCATTGTTGCACATTTTGGAGAATATTCATAGGTGGAAACTTTTCTTGGGAATTAATGGGAATATATGGGAATTAACGGGAATATATGCACATTAACCTCTTAGAACTACCCATCCAGGATCCGGGAGAATTGTCATCAACTACACTAATTAGCATAGCGCAACGGCCAAATAATCTTACTAGAAAATATTCATATTCATGAAATCACAAGTGAAATATAGCGAAACACAGCTTAGCCTTTGTTAATCAACCTGTCGTCTCAGATTTTGAAATTATGCTTTACAGCCAAAGCAAGACAAGCGTTTGTGTAAGTTTATCGATAGCATAGCATAGCATTATGTCCAGCTAGCAGCAGGAAGCTTGGTCACGAAAATCAGAAAAGCAATCAAATTAACCGTTTACCTTTGATGATCTTCGGATGTTTTCACTGACGAGACTCCCAGTTAGACAGCAAATGTTCCTTTTGTTCCATAAAGATAATTTTTATACCCAAAATACATTCTTTTGTTGGTCACGTTATATTGAGAAATCCACCGGAAATAGCGGTCACGACAACGCCAAAAATAAATCCAAATGATATCCATAATATCGACAGAAACATGGCAAACGTTTTTTTATAATCAACCCTCAAGGTGTTTTTCAAATATCTATTCGATAATATGTCAACCGTGACAATTGACTTTTCAGTAGGACCGAGAGGAAAAACGGCTACCTCTGTCTTTTACGCAAGAATCACTCTGGCCACTGACGCAATGTAGTCCTTTACGCTCATTCTTCAACATAAAGGCGTGAAACTACGTCTAAAGGCTGTAGACACCTTGGGGAATACGTAGAAAAAGGAATCTGGTTGCCATCCCTTTCAATGGCCAATAGGGATGCATAGGAACACAACGGTTTCAAAATATGAGTCACTTCCTGATTGGATTTTTCTTAGGCTTTCGCCTGCAATATCAGTTCTGTTATACTCACAGACAATATTTTTACAGTTTTGGAAACTTTAGTGGTTTCTATCCTAAGCTGAATTTAAATGTTTCTGTCTCCATATAATATGGTAAATAAACTCAGCAAAGAAATGTACGTCCTCTCACTGTCAACTGCTTTGGGAGAGGGGTGGTCACTGCTCCTGCTGACTCCATTCAAGGGTGTGAGCTTCTGTTATGAATTCTATGAATGGTGAGTGGAGGAGTTAAGCGCAGAGAGCAGGTAATTCCGTATGTGGATCTTTTATTCCAAAGACAGCGGAGACACGGACATGCAAAACACAAGGGTGCATGAAACAACCCGTCCAAAATACACAGGACTAAAACTGTCCGGAAAAATAGAGATCACACTAATACACCAACACCAATAAACAGAAAAAAAAGAAAGGGAATCGATGGTAGCTAATAGGCCGGCGATGACGACCGCCGAGCGCCGCCCGAACAGGAAGAGGCACCATCTTCGGCGGGATTCGTGACAGCCTGTAGGACTTGCCTTGTTGATAGTGTTGTTAAGAAGGCAGAGCATCGCTTTATTATAGACAGACTTCTCCCCATCTTAGCTACTACTGCATTAATATGTTTTGACCATGACAGTTAACAATCTAGTGTTTCTCCAAGCAGTTTGGTCACCTCAACTTGCTCAATTTCCACATGATTTATTTCAAGATTTAGTTGCGGTTTAGGGTTTAGTGAGTGTTTTGTTCCAAATACAATGCTTTTAGTTTTAGAAATATTTAGGACTAACTCATCCCTTGCCACCCACTCTGAAATGAACTGCAGCTCTTTGTTGAGTGTTGCAGTCATTTCAGTTGTTGTAGTAGCTGATGTGTATTGCGTTGAGTCATCCGCATACATAGACACTCTGGCTTTACTCAACGTCGGTGGCATGTCGTTAGTAAAAATGTAAAAAAGCAAGGGGCCTAAACAGCTACCCTGGGGAATTCCTGATTCTAACTTGGTTATAATTTAGAGGCTTATTACAGCAGGGGGTGTAAAGCATAACACATACTTTTTCCAGCAGCAGACTATGATCAATAATGTTAACAATGAGGTAAGGTATGGCGGAAGTTTATGCAAGGAGGCTTTATAGACAAAAAGAGCGCACTGCATCGATCCTCGACACTTCAAAGAGGGCCAGCCTACTTTCTAATATAAAATGTAATTGATGTGTACTGAACATATCACCCATAATAAAGCGCAATGCGCTATGATAAACAACATCCAATGGCTTCGATACATTCATATAGGCGATATCGCGATATATAACCGGAATGAATGTTGACTTAATTATTTGTTTTCTGATATTTAATGAAAGACAGGACCTGTTGCTATAGATGGGGTATATATTAATTCTTAATTTAACTAATTCATCAACTTGTTTTTTGAAAGATAGCTTTTCGTCAATCCAGACGCCCAGATATTAATAAGTGGGCTCCATCCAAATCAGACACATTTTTACGTAATTTGGTAAATAACATACTTGGTTTTACCTGCATTAAGTACCAATTTCAGTTCATCAAAGGTTTTCTGTTGTGAAATAAAGGCAGATTGAAGCTCTGACCGAGCTTGGTCAGCTGTGGGGCAATGGCATACAACACAGTGTCATCTGCATACAGGTGAAAGTAAAAAATGTGTGTGTGTGTAGGTCGGGGGATAAGAGGGAGCTGTTCTGTGACCTATCGGGCTTCCCAGTGCTCCAGGAGAGGAGAGTCCAGATCCAATCGGTTCTGACTGAGATACAAGACCACCGGAGAGAGGTCCGATACACACTCAGGACCCCCACACTGGACTACGTCAGAGTCAGTGGACAAGAGGTAACAGAGAGAGAGAGACTGTGTGTTGTGTGTGACAGAAGCTGCGGGTGGACAGGGGAGTGTGTGTCTGTTTGTGTTAGGCGGAGACTAATATCATTTTAGCCCTATTCCCACTACAAGATATGAAGGAGAGTCTGAGGAGCGGGGTGGCGAAAGATAATTCCACATTACAGCCTTGCCTTTCGTTGTGGCTGGCAATGTGACATACATGGTCCGCAGCTCAAAATGACAATTTTACAATTAAAAACTAAATTGGTGTTTTAATTGAGAAACTGGCATTGGTCTGAAGCCAATAAAGATAGGAAATTCACTTGAGCACCACAATGCCTACTCCACCCATGCTCAGCCAAGGTTCTCCAGCACACAACTTTGACTTACTACAGTAGCTATGTTGGTCTATTGTAGACAAAAGCACAGTTGCTTTAACAGCATGTATTCATCAAGTAGCGTTAAATTCACACTTTGGATGGCTAGGCTACCTAGGTCTTTTGAATCCAAAATTATTAACTGGAATTAATTAATCAATCATCACAATAGTGATGGCATACTGGATGAGTATCTTTTTAATTACAGCTGCAAAGGCCTACACAATGACACCCTACATACAGCGAGCTCAACCCTGTTTTTGTCCTATCGCAGTTGTTGTCTGTTTAAAGGGTTTTACTTTTTAAATCTTTTTTCCAGTATTTATTTTTTTACCATATGACCTAATTATTAATTTTACATAAAAAATGTTTTTACAGCTGATTTATTACTATGTCCTGCGCTAAAACTAGGATCCGGAGTTGGTTAGGTTAGCATACTACCAGATCAAGAAAAACTCTGGGCCCCAGGAAAACAATTTCCCCACCACCACTCTGGGACCTGTGGTTCCACCTCTGAAATAACACAATATTATAAATGAAACAACATATCCTATTTGTATGCTCTGTATTTTCCATGTTTTTGGTGGTGGGGATGGACTTCCATAGTTTTACGAGGCTCAGTGCAGCCGGCGGCTACTGCGACAATTTCAGAATGTAACAGGCACTTAAGTAAAAAATCTATAAAACAAATCTCAAATATTAGGAAAATGTCTATACGTTTCAACTGTTTAAAAAAACATTGCACTGCTATTACCATTTATATTGTAGGAGTGTTAACTCAATGAGACAATTCTGTTTACACTGCCCTGCTTCAAGTGGTTGGGCGAGTGTCATGCGCTACTTCCAGAGATAGTGGTCGAGACGTAGCAAGTACGCAAGTTTGCATTTGAGTAATATGTGTAGCCTATGGTATTTTTACAAAAAGTTTACTAAGTGTGAAGAGGCCTTTTGTGTAGGTGGCTGAGTCACAGTGGTGATCTAATTTAGACGTGCGTGTATGTTTGCGAGAAAAGCTGCGGGTGAATAGGTGAGTGTATGTGTTTGTGTTAGGCGGGCACTGATGGCCTCATTTTCTGTAGGTGGCTAGGTCACAGTTGGGATCTGATTTTATTTGTGTATGTGTGTCTGACTTTTTAACTGCTTAAATGTAACCTAATGTAATTCCCCAAAGTAATTATTTATCATAAGAGGGCCATAAACCAGGGTTTCCCAAACTTAACCCTTAACACTACACAGCTGATTCAAATAATCAAAGCTTGATGATGAGTTGTTTGTTTGAATCAGCTATGTAGTGCTACAGCAAAAACCAAAATGTGCACCCAGAGTAGGCCCCAGGATCGAGTTTGGGAAAACCTGCCACAAACAATAATTAGTCATGCTTCAAGAAAGGTTCAAATCTTACCTTACTGGTAAAAAATTGTTATACATTGCTGAGGTGTAGTCACTTTTGAAGACACAAGTACACAGTACAAATATGAAAATAGGGTTCAGCCAGGAGTTGATGGACAGTCAGAAGAGTGAATGAAATGGTAGGAGGGACATCCTAGCTTCAAATGGTGTCAGATTTCACATCCTGCGCCACACAGGCAGAAGAGACTAAATCCTTTCCGTAAGAATCAGGGCTACCTCTCAATGCAAGCCATTGCGATCTGTGGTGTCCACATATCGAATTATAAGCGCAAATGTCTGTCCTAACCGGTACCAGAACCACGCAGGTCCCCAAAACAGGGGACTTTACATCTTTAAGGCTTGTTTGTGTGTTTTAATCAAATTGACGTTGTCTCTGTCTGCAGGCAAGTTATTTATCTCCCCTCCTGTTCTACCTCCTAAACTCACTCCATCCTTCTCTCTCCCCCTACATCCCTCTCTTCCTGCTTCCCTCTTTGCCTCCCCCATCCCAGTTCTTGATAGAGGTGAAGAACTCTATGGTGTCTGTGGTTCCGTCCGACTGGGTTAAGATCAGCAGGTGAGAACACAGAGAGGACAGAGACGGGGGTTTTACACATTTTGTCACATTTTATTTATCTGTTCTAATCAGTGTTGTCTCTTCCTGTTATGTCTACCTTTCCCCTCGGTCTCATTTCTCTGACCACCGTCTTGTAAGATAGAGGTCCTGACAGGAAATTGTGATATTTTTTTAGCTGGGAAATGAAATTAAAGGCCATGATCTATGACTGAGGATGAATCGCTCTCTCTCCCCCTCCCTCCGCCCTTCAAGTACTAAGGCAGTGAGTAGGTACCAGTCTCCGTACCTGATAGGAAGATGTAGGAGTCTGTCCCAGCTCAGAGAACAGCTGCTCATCGACAGCCAGAAAGAATGGACCAACTTCCTACAGTATGTATCCTTTATTCATCACCTACAGTACATCAATTTCATGTTGTTGACATCCATCCAAAGTGGGGAGAGGGTTGATGTGTAAAACAGCAGAAATTCCAATGGGAGGTATAAGACCTAGTTTAAAGGGGATACATGTAACATTTCCACCGGCAACTAACACCAACTGTCAATTACATATAAGTAGTAGCAAAGTTCTAGAAATCCACAAGAGTAAAACATACTTTTTAGAACACCGCACAACGCAGCTAATTAGCATTTCACTTCTAATTAGCATTTTTACTGGGACTACAAGCCAGTCCAGCTGATAAGGTAGTAATAAGCAGTAATAAGCCATTTTAGGTGTTTTAAAGTGACCTTAAAAAAAAACTGCATGAAAAAAATCTAAAGTCATCCTTCCCGCCAACCCGCCATGTCAGGTCTCCTGGGACCTCCACTCCTATGAGGGACAGCTCCCCAAATACCAGTCAAAGCTCTTCTCTGTCCTGGCACCACAATGGAGGAACAAGCTCCTTCCTAAAATCCAGACAGCAGAGTAGGGACTTGTTTGTATGCGGCTTCATTGGCAAACTGATATGTGACACGTATTAATGTCAAAATAAATGCAGGGGCCCATCTTCCAAAAATGTCTCTTCAAAAGCCTCTTGGTTTAACCCCCAAGCACCCCCTTGCACTTTATTTTCTTACTATCACTGATTGTGCTAATAGCTGTACTTGGAGGAAAGTTTTACTTGCAGCGACTGTGATATGCATATGTCTTCCCTACCTTAATGTAACAGTATTTCTTCCGTCGCTCTCCTCGCCACAATGTGGGATTGAACCAGGGACTCCCTGCACACATCAACAACATTCACCCTCGAAGCACCGTTACCTATCGCTCCACAACAACTACTTCAAGGTCTTGGAGTGAGTGACTAGGGCTGTTGCAGTGACTGTATTACCGCCACACCGGCAGTCATGAGTCATGACCGCAGTAAAATTCCAAGACTATGATCAATAATGTTAACAATGAGGTAAGGTATGGCGGAAGTTTATGCAAGGAGGCTTTATAGACATATCATTTCTATCCAGCAGTCTGGGAGAGAACGCATAGCCCTGGGCCAATGCTGTTGGTTCATTGATTGTGCAGGGCAGCGTACAGAGTTAGCCTACAATTATAGTACATTTGTATTTGATTTTGAATAGCCTAGTAATAGGGCAGTTTTTACATTTTCAAAATTAATTTAATTTTAGCCATACAGAATATCTCACCACCGTGCATTTCCATCTCCTTCTCTCTCCTTTATTCCTTTCTAGAGCGCTCAGAGGGGCTGTCAAAAGTTTAGTGAAATATGTTTTTGTACGAAAACATGTTACTATCGATATTCCCGAACAGATTTCCCTTGGTTTCCCAAATTAAGCACTGAGTAGCAGCAGGAAAAGGGTTGGAGCAGCTCATATGAAGCACATGCTTCGCTCTAAAACTGAAGTAGCCTACTCGGCATCATTGACGATCCCTCAGACGATCTCGCAGGTGAAGAAGCTGGATGTGGAGGTCCTGGGCTGGCTTGGTTACATGTGGTGCCACACCTGTCAGGTGGATGGATTATTTTGGCAAAGGAGAAACGCTCACTGACGGGGATGTAAACAAATTTGTGCACAAAATTTGAATTAAATAATATTTTGGTGTATGGAACATTTTTGGGATCTTTTATTTCAGCTCATGAAACATGGGGACCCACACTTTACATGTTGTGTTTATCTTTTTGTTCAGTATATTGAAATACATTTTACATATTAGTAAAGACAATATTAAATTGAGCATAGTCTGATGGGTAAAAATATGATCACTTGATGAGTGAACAGATGTGCAGCTTGAGGCAAGAAACAGAGGGCAAGCTTTGTGACATTCAAATCATTAATAGTCGCATCATGCAGCTGTCGTGGAATTATTCTAATCAAAATGAGACTTTTAGATTTCATCAAAACAATCAAACTTTATTATTTAATTACTGTAGTAACGGAGCTTGTCAATGACCCACCTGTAAGGTAAGTGATTTGTTGAGAGCCCAAACAGCAGAACTAAGCCACGGCATTTTATAACAAAGTACCTCCCCCTGGATATTCATGACAAATCACATATGAGAGAATTTATACAAAGGTACATTTTGCTCTCATGCAACATACGTCAAGATTTACATGGCGCCAAATATCTGTCTATAGTTAATTTACTTCTTTCTTATACAGAAATACTAATGCAACATAGACACTAGGTCCTTTCCTTAAATAAACTGGAGATTGGGTCTCCCTGGCACCGACAGACAGGCACACAGACACTAATCATGGAAGGGATTGTTGTTTTATCACCAAGCCATCATAAATCTACTGTTAATGTTAAATCTCAGAGGCTTCTCTCTCCACACAGACGCATAAGAGTTCTAAGAACTCTATTATGTTGCCTCTAAGAAAAACAGACAGTGTAAGTACTAATATAGGCTTACATTCTAATATAAAAGTAATGTGATTAACATAATGTTGTAATTCTACAACACAGCCCATAATTTCTAATACACAAACAAAGGTTTGTGTCTCTCACAACTTAAGTTTCCAAATATCTCTAAATCTAGCATATATGATCACTTTTACAACTTCATATGAGCACTCGCTCCGGAATGGGAAAAATATCCTTTCTATTTTATTCAACTCAGTTCAATTATATTCTTCTTACTATAAAATCATATCATATAAAATAATGGCATGGGACTTCTAAGCATATCTTGTCTGCTAAATGAACAAGCCTATAGCCTATGACATGGAGCAGAGCCAGAAAACATACAGTAGGCCAACTCCTATTCTGTTGTTCTGAAATACATTTTCTCTTTATCATAATGTTTTTTTTTAGACCTGACCAAAATAAATAATGGATTTATTGTGATGGTGTATATTAAATATGATTTTTTTATTAGACTGTTTTAAGTGTATATAGGTGTTCCAAATAGGTGCACACCGCTAACTAGCTAGCCATTTCACACTGGTTACACTCACCCCCTTTTGACCTTCTCCACAGCAACCAGTGATCCGGGTCAACAGCATCAATCTAACAGTATTGCTTATGTCCCTCTCCTCGCTCCATAAAAGCCTCGACCCTTGCAGAGCAAGGGAAACAACTACTCCAAGGTCTTGGTGCGAGTGAAGTCACCAATTGAAACGATACTAGCGGGCACCACTAACTAGCTAGCTATTTCACACCGATTACATTAAGACAACCGCATATCACTTTTGGTGATAACTTTTGGTAGTTTTGTCTGTTCCCCTTCTATACTCAAACTCTCTCTCTCTCTCTCTCTCTCTCTCTCTCTCTCTCTCTCTCTCTCTCTCTCTCTCTCTCTCTCTCTCTCCTGCTCTCAGTCAGTTTGGGGAGTACTACCACACTATGAAGAAGGCTGTTGGTAACTTAGCAACAGTGGACTGCCTGTTCTCATTGGCTGAGGTCGCTAAGCAGAGGAACTACTGCAGGTAATCACTCTGATGACCTTTACCTTAGGTAGGTGTGTGTGTGTGTGTGTGTGTGTGTGTGTGTGTGTGTGTGTGTGTGTGTGTGTGTGTGTGTGTGTGTGTGTGTGTGTGTGTGTGTGTGTGTGTGTGTGTGTGTGTGTGTGTGTGTGTGTGTGTGTGTGTGTGTGTGTGTGTGTGTTACAGTTTTAAACAGCCTGTGAGGAGGAGTGGACTGGGTCCAGAAGGCTTAGCTCTACTGCCAACTGCACCCTAAACATCTCCCTCTCTCTATCCATCTCTGTGTCCCTCTCTCGCCAACTACACCCCCTACTTCTCACCTCAGAGTATATAACTGTGTTCTCTCCCAGGCCGGTGTTGTGTGAGGGAGACCGTCAGATCGTGGTCAGGGACGGCAGACATCCTGTGATAGACCTACTGATGGGAGAGCACACACAATACGTCCCCAACAACACAGAATTACAGGTATACAGACAAACACACACACAAGCTGGTGTAGATTAATCCTTCTCTCTGTGAAATGCAAAAGGCGCCAATAGGAATCAGAGCCAAGCTCTCATACTGCCCACCCAATCACTGTACAGATCAGCAATGTAATATCGACCTTTCACTCTCTCTCCATAAATCGTTATCTCTCTTTCTCTCAAATTTTATTGGTCACATGCTTCTTAAACAACAGGTTAAATGCTTACATTGAAAGTTAAATGTTTACTTATGGGTCCTTTTCCAACAATGTATAGTTGAAGATAAAAAATATAAATAGTGACACGAGGAATGAATAACAATAACAAGTAAAAAATAACATGGTACCAGTACCAAGTCGATGTGCGAGGTAATTGAGGTAGTTATATACATATAAGTAGGAGTAAAATGACTAGGCAATAGGATAGGTAATAGACTGTAGCGGCAACGTATGTGGAGCAACAGCCTATGTGTGTAGCGTCGGTATGCATGTGTGCGTATGTTTTGTGTGTGTGGGTGTATGTAGTGTGTGTGTGTGTGTGTTGGGGTGTAAGTATGTGTGAGTGTGTGGGTAGAGTCCAGTGTGTGTGCGTAGTCAGTGCAAGAGAGAGAGTTCAAAAAAGGGTAAATGCAGGTAGCCATTTGATTAACTACTATATTTAGCAGCCTTGTTTTGCAGTCTCATGGCTTGTGGGTAGAAGCTGTTCAGGGTTCCTGTTGGTTCCAGACTTCGGACAGTGGGACCGCTTGCCGTGCGTTAGCAGAGAGAACAATCATTGACTTGGGTGGCTGGAGTTTTTAAAAATGATTGGGCCTTACTCTGACACCGCCTGGTATAGAGGTCCTGGATGGCAGGGAGTTGGCCCAAGTGATGTACTGGGCCGTACTCATCGCCTTCCATATCGCCTTGCAATCAGGTGCCTTGCAGTTGCCGTACCATGCAGTGATGCAGTCAGTCAAGATGCTCTCAATGGTGAAGCTGTATAACTTTTTGAGGATCTGAGGGCCCTTGCCAGATCTTTTCAGCGTCATGAGGGGGAAAGGCACTGTTGGTGAAGTGGACACCAAGGAATTTGAAGCTCTTGACCTGTTCCACTACAGCCCGATCTATGTAGATGGGGGCGTGCTCGCCCTTCCTTTTCCTGTAGTCAACGAACAGCTCCTTTGTATTGCTGACGTTGAGCAATATTTTGTTGTCCCTAGCACCACAACGGCCAGGTCTCTGACCTCCTCTCTATAGCCTGCCTCATCGTCGTCGGTGATCAGTCCATCCACCGTTGCATCGTCAGCAAACTTGATGACGACGATGAGGCAGATTTTTTATGGAATATCTACATAGGCGTACAGAGGCCCATTATCAGCAACCATCACTCCTGTGTTCCAATGGCACATTGTGTTAGCTAGTCCAAGTTTATCATTTTAAAAGGCTAATTGATCATTAGAGCATGGCTCCAGCCGCAGGGCGCCGACCAAGATGACGATCCCGGGGATCAGGAGCGGGGACCTGTTCACCCACCTTAGGCATGGGAGCCTATCGAACCCGCTGAGGTATGGAAGCCTATCGGACCTGCTGAGGCCTCCCAGGTATCTCCAATACCCAGACCTGACATCACCCCCAACACAAAAACATAACAAAAAACACTCCCTGATGCTTCTTTTTGTTGAGTTGTCATTCTGTAACGATGTACGCTGAGAGTCAGGAAGCAAGTTCAGGGAGTGAATACATTGAATAAATAAATGAACAAAACAAACATAAACAGCGCACCGACATGAAACAGGAACAATGATGACTGGGAAAAAACCATAGGGAATGACATATAAAGGGCAGGTAATCAAGGAGGTGATGGAGTCCAAGTGAGTGTCATTATGCGTGTAACGCTGGTGACAGGTGTGCACCCTAACGAGTGGCCTGGTGACCTAGAGGCCAGAGAGGGAGCACACGTGACAGTCCGGTGTCTGTGTTCTTTTGCCCATCTTAATCTTTTATTTTTATTGGCCAGTCTGAGATATGGCTTTGTCTTTGCAACTCTGCCTAGAAGACCAGCATCCTGGAGTCGCCTCTTCACTGTTGACGTTGAGACTGGTATTTTGCGGGTACTATTATTGAAGCTGCCAGTTGAGGACTTGTGAGGTATCTGTTTCTCAAACTAGACACTCTAATGTACTTGTCCTTTTGTTCAGTTGTGCACTGGGGCCTCCCACTCCTCTTTCTATTCTGGTTAGAGCCAGTTTGCTCTGTTCTGTGAAGGGAGTAGTACACAGCGTTGTACGAGATCTTTAGTTTCTTGGCAATTTCTCGCGTGGAATAGACTTCATTTCTCAGAACAAGAATAGACTGACACGTTTCGGAAGAAAGGTCTTTGTTTATGGCCAGTCATCTGTGGATCTGTTGTGGCGGTATGGGAATTAGAGTGGGTTCAGGGTATCTAGGATGATGGTGTTGATGTCAGCTATGACCAGCCTTTCAAAGCATTTCATTGCTATACTGTAGATGTGAGTGCTACGCAGCGATAGTCATTTAGGCAGGTTATCTTGGCGGATGTTACCTGTAATCCATTGCTTCTGGTTGGTGAATGTACAGTATGTACAGTCACTGTGGGGAAGACGTAATCAATGCACTTATTAATGAAGCCGTTGACTGATGTGGGTGAATTCCAGAACATATTCCGGTCTGTGTCAGCAAAACAGTCCTATAGTTTAGCATCTGCTCCATCGGGCCACTTCCATATTGAGCGCATCACTGGTACTTCCTGCTTGAGTTTTTGCTCATAAGCAGGAAGCAGGAGGATATAGTTATGGTCTGATTTGCCAGAGGAAGGGCCTTGTTTCCATTTCAGTGTGTAGAATAAAGGTGATTTTGAGTTTTGTCATCTCAAGTTGTACAGGTGACATGCTGTTTAAAAATGAGGTAAAACGGATTTCAGTTTCCTTCTTATTCTCTTTCATTCTCTCCCTCCAGATAGAGCGAAAGAAGAAATGCATCGATCTCTTTGTGCTCATATGGTCATTACTCTCTATGGACTGTTTATTCATGTTCATAATATTATCATGTTCATATCATGTCCATAAGTCATAACATTCAATGAGAGGGTGGATAGAAAGATAGTAGGACAGTGACCTCACAATACGTTGCATGATACATACACTATTCGATACATATTGCGATTCGTTATGCATTAAGATTGAATATGTATTGACATTTTATTCTGCAATAGGGTGGAACTGAGGATTGAACCACAATGCTGCTAAGGTTTTAAATCTTTCCAGGCAGAAACAATTTTGCCTGATTAATCTGCTTAGAACTGCTCAAAGTCAGAATATCAATTGATATAGAGTCAGGTCAAAAAATATTGGTACCTTTTGATAAAGATGAGCAAAAAAATACTGTATACAGTAATATTAATCAGAAATACTGAGCTATATTTGGTAAATTATATTATTTTATACTAATACAAGTTTGAGGAGGCTCAAACTTGGCCACAAGTGGCTCTTCCAGCAAGACAATAACCCCAAGCACACGTACACATCCACAAAGAAATGGTTAATTAACCACAAGATGAACATTTTGCAATGGCTATCTGTCTCCGGACTTGAACCCTATTGAAGAGCTGTGGTTTGAATTGAAGAGGGCTGTCCATAAGTGCAGATGAAGGATATCAAGGATTTGGAAGGTTTCTGTATGGAGGAATGGTCTAAGATCCCTCCCAATGTGTTCCCCAATCTCATAAAACATTTTAGAAAAAGGCTCAGTGGCATTATCCTTGCAAGTTGAATTATTGAAAACAGGGGTGTCAATCATTTTGACCCCTATCTTTTTGAGGAAAAACAACGAATCAATTTTAGAATAAGGCTGTAACGTAACAAAGTTTGAAAAAAGTCCAGGGGTCTGAATATTTCTAAATGCACTGTGTATGCAACATGTATGCAAGTTTGTGCATACGTTTTGATACAGTACCAGTGAAAAGTTTGGACACACCTACTCATTCAAGGGTTTTCTTAATTTTTACTATTTTCTACATTGTAGAATAATAGTGAAGACATCAAAACTATGAAATAACACATATGGAATCATGCAGTAACCAAAATTGTGTTAAACAAATCAAAATATATTTTATATTTGAGGTTCTTCAAAGTAGCCACCCTTTGCCTTGATGACAGCTTTGCACACTTTGGCATTTTGTTAGCTAGCTAGCCCTAGTTATATAATATGTTTTTACTTGTTGCGTTCTCCCTCTTGCGTTCATTCGGGATATGAGCTGGCTGCTTGTTCTAAATAGTATAATCGAATCTGTCAAAACAGTGGCAGCATGTGGCCTCCCGAGTGGCTCAGCGGTCTAAGGCACTGCATCACAGTGCTCGAGTCATCACTACAGACCAGGGTTCGATCCCAGGCTGTGTCACACTGCTCCCGTGACCGGGAGACCCATGAGGCGGCGCACAATTGGCCCAGCTTCGTCGAAAAAGTATAAAAAAATAAACTGTGGCAGCATGTGCAGCAGTGGTCATTCGGGTTTTGACATGCAAACATGAAATACAGTGAGCTTCAAAAGAATTGGGACAGTGACACATTGTTGGTTGTTTTAGCTCTGTACTTTGTATTTGAAATTATACAATGACTATGAGGTTAATTAACCTCTTAGAACTACCCATCCAGGATCCGTGAGAATTGTCATCAACTACACTAATTAGCATAGCGCAACGGTCAAAAAATATTCATATTCATGAAATCACAAGTGAAATATAGTGAAACACAGCTTAGCCTTTTGTTAATCACCCTGTCATCTCAGATTTTGAAATTATGCTTTACAGCCAAAGCAAGACAAGCGTTTGTGTAAGTTTATCGATAGCCTAGCATAGCATTATGTCCAGCTAGCAGCAGGAAGCTTGGTCACGAAAATCAGAAAAGCAATCAAATTAACCGTTTACCTTTGATGATCTTCGGATGTTTTCACTGACGAGACTCCCAGTTAGACAGCAAATGTTCCTTTTGTTCCATAAAGATTATTTTTATACCCAAAATACCTCTTTTTGTTGGTCACGTTATGTTGAGAAGGCCACCGGAAATAGCGGTCACGACAACAAAAAAAGACAGGGGTTTCAAAATATGAGTCACTTCCTGATTGGATTTTTCTCAGGATTTCGCCTGCAATATCAGTTCTGTTATACTCACAGACAATTTTTTTACAGTTTTGGAAACTTTAGAGTGTTTTCTATCCTAAGCTGTCAATTATATGCATATTCTAGCATCTGGTCCTGAGAAATAGGTGGTTTACTTTGGGAACGTTATTTTTCCAAAAATAAAAATAGTGCCCCCTAGTTTTAATAGGTTGAAGTGCATAATTTCAAATCCAACGTGCTGAAGTACAGAGCCAAAACAAAAACAAAAAATGTTACTGTCCCAATTCTTTTGGAGCTCACAGTAGCTGTATTTATGCTGTTGTTCAAATGCCCAGTTTGCTTAAAATATATTCTCAAACAAGATGGTATGTTAGATAACCTATGGCAGCAACAAGTTTGCGAGTCAGTTTGGCTACTCTCTCTCTCTCTCCCTCCGTGCCACACACTGTCAAAGAGCAGCGCACCGGCTCTCTCGCAAGTCGTGTGAGCAAGTCTCCATTTAAAACAAAAAACATGTATATTAAGTTACTTAAATTGCCCTTCCATAGACTGTATGTAATTTAGTTAAGTGCATTTAAATACATATCACGATTCACAAGCATTTGGAATCTATTCAGTTTTGGAAGAAGAAGTATCATGTTTGACACATGATTTTAAAGAGAAAGAAAATGAAAATGAAGTATTAAGAGTTATTTTCTCAGCTGCTATGTGTCGGAGGGGGTGGCTTTTAGCTTAGGGGTGTCAATAATAAAAATAACACCACTTAGTTACTTAGCTATTTACACTTTGTCCCCCCTTCTCTGTTTGTTCAGGGTGACGGGAGGAGGACTCTGATAATAACAGGCCCTAACATGGGGGGTAAGAGCTCCTACATCCGCCAGGTGGCGCTAGTCAGCATCATGGCCCAGGTGGGATCATATGTACCAGCTACAGAGGCAAGACTGGGCATCCTGGATGGCATATACACCAGGTACAAACACACACACACACATATATATATACAGTGCCTTGCGAAAGTATTCGGCCCCCTTGAACTTTGCGACCTCTTGAATAATTTTGCACGCCCAGTTTTTGAATTGTTAAAAAAGTTCGAAATATCCAATAAATGTCGCTCCACTTCATGATTGTGTCCCACTTGTTGTTGATTCTTCACAAAAAAATACAGTTTTATATCTTTATGGTTGAAGCCTGAAATGTGGCAAAAGGTCGCAAAGTTCAAGGGGGCCGAATACTTTCGCAAGGCACTGTATATATATATATTTGTAGCTCCTCAATGGTTGCCAGGTCATATGAGAGAGAACAGAGACTATTCTCCCTCTCACACACACGCGCGTGCACACACATACACGAGCGAGCGCGTTTCTGTTCGCCGCTTATGCTACCATTTGAGCAGAGAGAGACTAAAGAAGGACTCTCTCTCCTTTTCTCTCTGCTGTTTGACAAAAGCAGAAAGAATAGTGGCCATGACAACATTAGAGGCACAGCGTTGGGATCCATAATAAATGCAGCAGACTTTATTTTTCTCCATCGCTCTTTGTTTTTCTTTGCTTTCTCTTTGTCTTTCTGTCCCTTTCTCTAGTGAAATTAGACTTACAACAATATTGAGTACTGCATGGCCAACATTGCCCCTATCGGAAAGGTACATTAAAATCGTGTTGGATATATATATACACATTGCACAATAACACACCTCTACGGATAGTATTGTCCACATAAATTGCTACTTTTGTTTTGGTATTGTTAACTTGAGTACGTGGCAGCCAAACAAACACACATCAGCGTTAGAAGAAGACTTTCCCTAATTCGTACCGTACTAATGAACAATCCCTGCAAAATGACAATCTTGCGTACTTGCATCAAGTATAAATTGCGGGGTGCACACATCTACATATTTTTGTTATGCGTAGAGTATAAATTAGGCTTTATGCGGTGTCTCTGTTTGCATGTAATTTGAGTGCACAACATCGTCATTTTTAGCCGTGTATATAGCCCCGATGACTGCCCACTGTTTTTTGTGTGTTTGTGCATGGCGTAGAGGCGCATGTGTGTGGTCGTAAAGATGTGATGTTATTTTTATTGTGACAGCCACAATCTCCCGTAATCCTTTTGTGTTTCTCTGCAAACCGAGTGTGTGTTGGTGTCTACCACAGGTAATGTGTGTGTGTTTCCCGATTTGAACAGTGTGAACGCTATGGTATAGGGAAATACCCCTAATCACCTGCAGATGTTTGTGTGTTTTGCATGTTTAAGCATGTTTCTGTGTGTTAACACACAGAGGGATCAATGACAGTCAGCATACCACGGTAAACGACAGGGTGTGTGTGTGTGTGTGTGTGTGTGTGTGTGTGTGTGTGTGTGTGTGTGTGTGTGTGTGTGTGTGTGTGTGTGTGTGTGTGTGTGTGTGTGTGTGTGTGTGTGTGTTTGTTGGTTTGGGCATGTGTGTTTGTAGGTGTGCCTGGGCGTGTGTCGATTCCTACGCGTGTGTATGTCTGAGAGATGAGAGATGAAAGCGAAAAGGTTGATTCCTATATCCACCTCTCTCATACCTCTCTTTATCTCACACTCAGTTCCTCCATTCGCAAAGACAGTGATATGTGTATATATTTGTATTTATCTATAACACAAAAGAGAAGAGACCTCTGGTGGCATGTCTTGTGGGGTATGGATGGGTGTCCGAGTTGTGTGCCCGTAGTTCAAACAGACAGCTCGATCAATTCAACATGTCAATACCTCTCATAAATACAAGTAGTGATGAAGTCAATCTCTCCTCCACTTTGAGCCAGGAAAGATTGACATGCTTATTATTAATATTAGCTCTCTGTGTACGTTCAAGGGCCAGCCGTGCTGCCCTGATCTGAGTCAATTGCAATTTTCAGGTGCGATAAAACTAGGGCCTGTAGGACCTGCCCTGTTAATAGTGCCGTTAAGAAGGCTGAGCAGTGCTTTATTATAGACAAACTTCTCCCCATCCTAGCTACTATTGTATCAATATGTTTTGACCATGACAGTTTAGTCTCCTCAATTTCCACATTATTCATTACACGATTTAGTTGAGGTTTAGGGTTTAGTGAATGATTTTTCCCAAATACAATGCTTTTAGTTTGTGAAATATTTAGGACTGACGTATACCTTGCCATCCATTCTTAAACTAACTGCAGCTCTTTGTTAAGTGTTGCTGCCATTTCAATCGATGTGATAGCTGATGTGTATAGTGTTCAGTCATCCACATACATGGACACACTGGCTTTCTATGATCGATAATGTCAAAAGCTGCACTGAAGTCTAACAAAACTATCATGTTTAAAGGTATGACCCAGATTCAGACAGTGTTGAAGAAACTGAAGGTTATTCATTAAACAGGGGCAGGCAAATGACAGGTCAAGGCAGGCAGGAGTCAGTAATCCAGAGAAGGTGTAAGGCACTGGAACAGCAGGCGGGCTCAGGGTCAGATCAGGCAGATGTTGGTAATCCAGAATAGTGGGGCAAAGGTACAGGATGGCAGGCAGGCTCAGGGCAGGAAGAAAGTAAGGGGGAAAACGCTGATAGGTATGTAAACTGTAAACAGGAGACAAAGGGCTGTGAGACATGGTTTTAATTCTAGACACAGGAAAGGTAGGAAGTATACAGAGGGTACGGGGCAACAGAGGATGAACAGCAGAGGGGTTTATGATCTTGGAGCGGGGGGAAAGGTCTCGGCTTCCGGGAGCCGAGAAAGACAATACAGACAACTCTGGGTGTTAAGTCTGTGTACACGTTCGGCTGGAGACAGCCTAGCCCTGGCAAGCTGCATCGGCTCGGGAAGAGGTAAATCGGCAGTCTTCGGTGGCTCTTGGAGGAATTCGGGTAAGCCCGGATCCTCTCAGGGATGTAAACGCCGGGGATATCCGGAGTTCATCAGATGCAAGGTCGGATCCTTGAGTGAGCGATTGGGACCACAAGCAGAACTCTTCTCCCTCCTACGTCCCTGTAGCCGACCATCGATCTGAATGGTTAAAGCGATGAGTGAGTCGAGATCCGTCGGTAGTTTCTGGGCTGCAAGCTCGTCCTTTACTTCCTCCGATAATCCGTGCAGGAACGTGTTGACCAGCGCTTCCGGGTTCCAGGCATGCCCCGCTGCTAGCGTGCGGAAATCCTGCCGAGGTTGGTGTAGCTTCCGGGCAGCCTCTCTCCCAGACACCGAAGCCTCAAACTTTTTTCACCTCCGCCACAAATCCCTCCAGACTGAGGCATACGGCTGACTGTTGTTCCCAAACAGCCTTAGCCCAGGCGAGGGCCCTCCCGGATATCAGTGTGGTGAGGTACGCTATCATAGAGTGGTCCAAGGGGAAGGAGGAAGGCTTCAGCTCCATGACGAGGGAACACTGAGCGAGAAACGCCTGACAGGTGCCCGACTCTCCATTGAAGCGCTCTGGGGGAGGTAAGCAGGGTTCCCTGGAAACCGGGGTGACGGCGCTGCTACCAGCCGGGTTACTGAGGGGCTTGGAGGTTATCGTCGTGATATGGCTGCCTAGTAGACAACCCACGGAATTGCTCCCACAATGTGTCCAATGCTAGGTCGTGACATTCAGCCATGGCCTGGAACCCTTCCATCAGACCGCAAAGCAACTCCTCGTGCCTACCAATGGTGGCTCCTTGGGAGGAGATGGCGTTGCGGAGATGGTCCAAGTCTGCTGGTACAGTCATTGCCAGTTCGTAAGTTCAAGTTTTAAGGTATGACCCAGGTGCAGTGTTGAATAAACAAAAGTGTATTCTTTAAACAGGGGCAGGCAAATGACAGGTCAAGGCAGGCAGGGGTCAATAATCCAGATTAGGTGTAAATCACCGGAACAGCAGGCGCGCTCAGGGTCAGGTCGGGCAGAGGTTGGTAATCCAGAGTAGTGAGGCAAAGGTACAGGACGGCAGGCAGGGTCAGGGCAGTCAGAAAGGTCAACAATGGGAAAACTAAAAACAGGAACTATAGACAAGACAGGAGCAAAGGGAAAAACGCTGTTAGGTATGAAGAACAAAACAAACTGGCAACAGACAAACAGAGAACACAAGTATAAATACACAGGGGATAATGGGGAAGTTGGGTGACACCTGGAGGGGGGTGGAGACAATCACAAAGACAGGTGAAACGGATCTGGGCATGACAATACATTTTGCTTCCCTCCAGGCCTGAGGGCACACGCTTTCTAGTGAACTTAAATTGAAGATATGGCAAATAGGAGTGGAAATATCATCCACGATTATCCTCAGAAATTTTCCATCCAAGTTGTCAGACCCCGGTGTCTTGTCATTGCTGATGGGTGCGTGCTTATTATTAACTGGGATAAGAAATAAATGTGTCAAGTGTTGCTCGCCATTACACACCATGGACCAACAAATATTCTTCACATCAACAACATAGGAATCACTACAAAACCTCTTGTACACTACATTAGGCCCAGCCTTTGGAACTTTGGTTTTCCTAGATATGGCTATTATATTGTGATCACTACATCCGATGGATTTGTATACTGCTTTCAAACCAATTTCTGCAGTATGATCAATACATGTTGATGATTTCATTCCTGTGCTGTTTGTCACTACCCTGGTAGATTGATTGATAACCTGAACCAGGTTGCAGGCACTAGTTACAGTTTGAAGCTCTCTCTTGAGTGGGCAGCCTGATGAAAGCCAGTCAATATTTAAATCACCCAGAAAGTATACCTCCGCTGGGCCGTGCTCTCTGGATCAGAGCTTCTCAGGTGAGTTCTGTGGCTCTGGCCTCGCAATGTTCTTCGAGGCCATGATCATTCTGGTGATTTTGATAGGGAGTTCGACGGTGAGGCATGTATCTGTACCTGGGGCAAAGACTTTCTGTTTTCCTGGGGAAAAAGTTTAGGATATCACCAGGTTGCTTCCCGTGGCTGTGAGTCAGTCACTACTTGACAGTCTCTACTTGACACCAACAAACGACCCATAATATTTGGTCCTCTGCCCTCCCTAAATCATGACATTGAACGGTTCAGCAGACTTTTAGCCCTCCGTAACTGGCTACGAGACTATTGCAGCTCTGTGGTTTTAACATTGATTGACAATTCTGATACCTTCTGGAAACAAAGCTCGTATTATAAGGAGGATGGGATCCACCAAAATCATTTGGGTTGCTGGATCCTTTCTCAGCATTATAAGGCTGCGTTGAGACAATGACTTATCAATGACCCAAGTCCAGCTCATTTAATCCCTACCATTGTGTCGCTGAGATGTCATAAGGCAACTGTCACGTCCTGACCTTAGTTCCTTTTTTATGTCTTTATTTTAGTTGGTCAGGGTGTGAGTTGGGGTGGGCATTCTATGTTGTTTTTTTATGTTTTGTTCTGTTGTTATATTTCTATGTGTTTGGCCTAGTATGGTTCTCAATCAGAGGCAGGTGTCAGTCGTTGTCTCTGATTGGGTGCCATATTTAGTTAGCCTGTTTTCTATTGTGTTTTGTGGGTGGTTGTATCCTGTGTTCGTGTTTTCACCATACGGGACTGTTTTGGTTGTTTGTTTGTACTTCTGTTATTTTTGTTCAGTGTTCTGTTGATTTATTAAATATATCATTATGGACACTTACTACGCTGCACATTGGTCTGATCCTTGCTACTCCTCCTCTGAAGAAGAGGAATTCCGTTACAGCTACAGCAAATGTACATTATCCTAGGGGCATTGGAAGACACAATGTAAATAACCTAATCTAACATGTTAACATATGTAGCTTAAGAAACAAGGTTCATGAAATCAATAATTTGCAGATGACATTCATATTCTGACAATCTCTGAAACTCACTTAGATAATACCTTTAATGATACATAGGTAGCTATACATGGTTATAACAACTTCTGAAAAGACAGAAATGCCAACGCTGTTGTGGTCTATTCAGAACCACATTCCTTTAAAGCTTAGAGACGATCGAATGTTCAATTCTGTTGAAGTAATATGGCTACAGGTTCATCTGCCTCACCTAAAGCCCATTCTTGTGGGAAGCTGCTATACACCACCAAGTGCTAACATCAGTATCTGGATAATATGTGTGAAATGCTTGATAATGTATGTGATATCAACAGAGAAGTATATTTTCTGGGTGATTTTAAAAATTGACTGGCTATTATCAAGCTGCCCACTCAGGAAATAACTTCAAACTGTGACCAGTGCCTGCAACCTGGATCAGGTTGTCAGTCAATCTACCAGGGTAGTTACAAACAGCACAGGAAATAAATCCTCAACATGCATTGATCACATCTTTACTAACGCTGCAGATATTTGCTTTAAAGCAGTATCCAAATCCATAGGATATAGTGAACACAATATAATAGCATATAAATGAAAACCAAAGTTCCAAAGGCTGGGCCTAATATAGTGTACAATAAGTTTAGTTGTGATTCATATATTGGTGATATAAAGACTATTTTGTGGTCTGTGGTGTGTAATGAGGAGCAACCAGACACTGCACTCGACGCATTTATGAAACTACTTATTCCAGTTACCAATAAGCATGCACCCATTAAGAAAATGACTGTAAAAACTGTTATATCCCCTTGGATTGATGAGACATTGAAAAATTGTATGGTTGAGAGGGATGAGGCAAAAGGTATGGCAACTAAGTCTGGCAGCCCAACTAATTGGCAAACGTACTGCAAATTAAGAAATCATGTGACTAAACTAAATAAAAATAAACCACTCTATGAAGCAAAAACAAATTCTATAAAGAATGATAATAAAAAGCTTTGGGGCACCTTAAATGACATTTTTTGGGGAAAAGCCAACTCGGCTCCTTTATTTATTGAATCAGATGGCTCATTCATCACAATGCCCACTGATATTGCAAACTCCTTTAATTACTTTTTCATTGCACAATTAAGCAAATTTAGGGATGACATGCCAGCACCAAACGCTGGCACAACACATCCAAGTATATCGGACCAAATTATGAAAGACAGGAATTGTACTTTTTGAATTCCAATAAGTCAGTATGGAAGAGGTGAAAAAAGTATTATCGCCTATCAACAATGACAAGCCACCGGAGTCTGACAATCTAGATGGAAAATGACTGAGGATAATAGCAGACAATATCGCCACTCCTATTTGCCACATCTTCAATTTAAGCCTACTAGAGAGCGTGTGCCCTCAGACCTGGAGGGAAGCTAAGGAATAATAAAGCCCCCTTTACTGACTCAAATAGCAGATACATGCTGTTTCACAGTAAACAAATCGACAGAACAGAATTTCAGCATGCTTATAGTGAAGGACACTCAACAAGCACAGCACTTACACAAATGACTGATGATTGACTAAGAGAAATTGATGATCAAATGATTGTGGGGGCTGTCTTGTTAGACTTCATTGCAGCTTTTGACATTATCGATCATAGTCTGCTGCTGGAAAAAGTATGTGTTATGGCTTTACACCCCCTGCTATAATGTAGATAAAGAGTTACTTGTCTAACAGAACACAGAGGGTGTTATTTGATGGAAGCCTCTCAAATATAATCCAGTTAGTATCAGGAATTCCCCAGGGTAGCTGTTTAAGCCCCTTGCTTTTTAAAATGTTTATTAACGACATGCCATTGAGTAAAGCCAGAATGTCTATGTATTTGGATGACTCAACACTATACACGTCAGCTTCTACAGCGACTGGAATGACTGCAACACTCAACAAAGAGCTGCAGTTAGTTTCAGCGTGGTTGGCAAGGAACAAGTTATCCCTAAATATTTCTAAAACTTAAAGCATTGTATTTGGAACAGAACACTCACTAAAATCTAAACTTAAACTAAATCTTGTAATAAATAATGTGGAAATTGAGCAAGTTGAGATGACTAAACTGCTTGGAGTAACCCTAGATTGTGAACTGTCATGGTCAAAACATATTGATGCATTAGTAGCTAAGATGGGGAGAAGTCTGTCTATAATATAGCAATGCTCTGCCTTCTTAACAACACTATCAACAAGGCAGGTCCTACAGCCCCTAGTTTTGTCGCACCTGGACTACTGTTCAGTGATGTGGTCAGGTGCCACAAAAGGGACTTAGGAAAATTGCAATTGGCTCAGAACAGGGATGCACGGCTGGCCCTTGAATGTACACAGAGAGCTAATATTAATAATATGCATGTCAATCTCTCATGGCTGAAAGTGGAGAGATTGACTTCATCACAACTTTTATTTATGAGAGGTAGAATGCACCGAGCTTTCTGTCTAAACTACTGGCACAAAGCTAAACTACTGGCACACGGACACGCATGCATACCCCACAAGACATGCCACAAGAGGTCTCTTCACAGTACCCAAGTCCAGAACAGACTATGGGAGGCACACAGTACTACATAGAGCCATGACTACATGGAACTCTATTCCACATCAAGTAACTGACGCAAGCAGTAAAATCTGATTTAAAAAAACAGATTAAAAAAACAAAGGATAAGGATAAGCTTACTCCAGGGACTGTGAAGCAACACAAACATTGGCACAGACACATGCACACATGCACACACACACACACACACACACACACACACACACACACACACACACACACACACACACACACACACACACTTTGTGTGTGTTATAAAGGACAGAGAGAATGCTATTTTAGTTCGGGAGATGAGATGACATAATATGTTTCCTCCTCAACAGAGTTCACCAGAGTGTTCCCTTGGTTGGAAAGTGTGTATGTGTCTCGTTGTTTGTGCGTTCATGGCTGATGGTATTTGAGTGCTGATGGACGAGTGCATGTGTGTTGTCTGTGTGTTTCTGATGGTATTTTACCTCTGATGGCCATATTGAATCTGAAGGTTATGGAGCACATTTTCTCTTTTCCTCACTGTTGTTATGGAAACCGCAGAGGAAATGAAATGTAGAAAGCTGTTTGAAAAGGACCTTACATCCACCGTACATTCAAACCAGCCATTACTCTTTGTTCTCTGATGTCTCCTATCTCCTCTTCTCTGTTTTCATGTCATATATTATGTCAAAATGGTTTTCATGTCTTGATTCTGCAGTCTGTATTGTAGCATCTCTCTGACGCAGTGCTTTAGATGCAGCCTGCATGGACTTTGAGCTTCAGAAGATCCACACGTAGTCAATCCCTGAGCAGCAGAAACACGATAGGCGAGTCTCTCCAGGATTTTGTGATCAATTAAATAAATAAACAATTTCCCGCATTTTATGCAGATTTGAAAAATCACTGCACTATTACCGGTTGACAAAGTAGCCTAACGGTTAGAGAGGATAGCCATCAACCCTCAAGTATAATACAAAAATGTTGTGAAATGCTGGAGGGACTGATAGACCTCTGTTTCTAAAGAAAGTTTAGTAGTAGGGATGATTGATCCCTGAGTGAGGATAAGCTTACTCCAGAAGTAACAGACCCCTTCAATCTATGTAGACTTAAAGGGGCTGTTTCTGTGACACAGATTCTGCCTAATCCTGGACTGAATAAGCATTTTCAGGTGAGACTCTACATTGAGCCTGCTTTTAAGACTAGGCTTAATCTGTATCTGGGAAACCATCCTTCATTGTAGATTCTCTATTGAAAGTGTTTTTTAGTCCACAAGTAGGCATGGTCCATTCACCCAGACCCAACCCTGAATGTTTCATAGCTGGATTGAAGGGCATGGTTGTTGTGTAAGGGGCAAGTCTTCCAATGTTCCACTGGCATCTGTTCTGTTGGAAGTGTGGACAGAGGTGGCATGGAATGGCTTTTGGGTGGGTGGGTGGGTGGGTGGGTGGCAGAGCATGGCACGGAGGGTCCTTACAACCCATCTGGCTTCGCTTAGACTGAGTTTTCGCTGGCAAACTGCCTCTAGTCTGGAGGCCTAATCAAGAGAATAAATAATGGGGGAAGTGAAACAGAATAAATAAAGGAATGAATGCGTACAGCGAATCAGCAGAAAATCACTCCCTAAACGAGGGAAACTCCAAGACAGCCATGATGTCCACAGATGCTTATGGTCTTGTGAAACGCAGATAACAGCTCCTTATTTTGTGAGTGAGTGCCAGTCCATACAGCCACAGAATATTGAAGTATCCAAAATAATAGTTTTATTTAGAAATAAAAGACCACACAGTTTGCTCTGGCATGTTATCTAAATGGCATCACTGAGCCAGCTGAATAGCCTCATGGTCTTATACTTGTCTATCCACTGCAAGGCTACGTTATATATTTGACTGATAAAACTTTCCTGGAGTATGACACACATGCACGCAACATGCGCACCCTAATTGTTTGAGGAGATGCAGAGGTATGCTGGCCACACCCCTCCCCTCTCTCTGGCATGTGCCATAACCATGGTTTTAAAATTATTATTATTATTTTTATTTAACCTTTATTTATCTAGGCAAGTTATTTAAGAACACATTCTTATTTACAATGACGGCCTACACCGGCCATACCCGGGCAACGCTGGGCCATTTGTTCTCCACCCTATGGGACTCCCAATCACAGCTGGTTGTGATACAGCCTGGATTCAGGTTCAGTGACACCTCTAGCACTGAGATGCAGTGCTTTAGACCGCTGCGCTACCTGGGAGCCCCAAGTTACATCTGTTGTTACAGACCTTAGCAGTTTATCTGATTGGTCAAATGACAATAAGCATGTTGAGAGGTGCGGAAACCATATTGAAAATGAAATTAAGGTTGCTTGTATTGGTAAGAGTCGAGTGTTCCTGCAATGCACTAACTGGCTGTAGTCATACTACTGCGACAATTGGGCTGTATATTGTTGACTGTATATTTGGATTGTTTGATTTGTATATTGAATATTGAAATGTATATTGAAATGTTTAGAGGTGAACAATCCATTGAGAGTCCAGAGCTGGCCAGGGAGAGACTAATCTAGTTCATGTGTGTTGCGATTTTTTTCTCTCTCCCTGTCTGTCTGTCTGTCTGGTTTCATTAATCTCTTATTCTGTGATCTGACAGCATTCAACAGAATTCTCATCTGCATCCTAATCTTAGGCTCTGCTCACACACACACACACGCATGGACACACACCAGGGTTTCCGTTAATAGCCTGCTTTTGTCTGATTTATTTTTACATTTTCTAAAAGTCAATAAATTAAATTGCCAATTTGCCAGGAGAATTAGGAAAAAAATCCCAGTATGAAATAATGCTTTTTAGCCTATTTAATGATGGAAATACCAGTCGATGGAAATATTTTTGACGGTTCATGCTTATAGGTTAATTTGCATAATTTTTGGGAATTAAATGAGTGCGTGTACAAATGAAATTGGCGCGTGTGTATAGTATTTTCATTGCCTATCTTATTACATGCGTACAGCATACAGATACAGAGCCTTTGAGTGGAACATCTGTCAGACAGGGCAAGAGATTGGTGCTTTCAAGACAACTGGAAACTCTGAAATATACGAGGTCAAATCATGACGTCAGGGATCTTCAGGTCGGAAAGTCGGAACTCTAGAAAGCGGCCCAAGTTCCCGAGTTGGAATTCCAAGTTGGATGACTGTTCAAAATGATTTTTCCCAGATATTTTTTCCCCCTGTTGTCTTGAACGCACTGAAGTCGGAGATTTCCGAGTTCCCAGTTGTTTTGAATGCGGCATTAAACGGCAACGGAAGGCATGCTTCATCAGTGCGTCACACACCACTTTGCAATGAGCTGGAGGCAGTATGCATTTTCAAAACATACTTAATTGTTTGAAACCTGAATATTTTAATATACGCTGAACAAAAATATAAACGGAACATGTAAAGTGGTGGTCCCATATTTCATGAGCTGAAATAAAAGATCCCATAAATGTACCATACACACAAAAAGCTTATTTCTCTAAAATGTTGTGCACAAATTTGTTTACATACCTGTTAGTGACCATTTCTCCTTTGCGACGATAATCCATCCATCTGGCAAGTGTGGCATATCAAGAAGCTGATTAAACAGCGTGATCATAACAGGTGCACATTGTGCTGGGGAAATTAAAAGGCAACTCTAAAATGTACAGCTTTGTCACATAACAAAATGGCCACTGGCACGCTGGAGAAGTGTGCTCTTCACGGATTAATCCCGGTTTCAACTGTACCGGGGAGATGGCAGACAGCGTGTATGGCATATTGTGGAAGAGCGGTTTGCTGATGTCAACATTGTGAACAGAGTGCCCCATTGTGGGGTTATGGTATGGGCAGGCATAAGCTATGGACACAATTGCATTTAATCAATGTCAATGCACAGAGATACCATGACAAGATCCTGAGGCCCATTGTTGTGCCATTCATCCTCCGCCATTACCTCCTTTTTCAGAATGATAATGCATGGTCCCATGTCACAAGCGTCTGTACACAATTCCTGAATGCTGAAAACATCCCAGTGCTACCATGGACTGCATACGCACTAGGCATGTCACCCATTGAGCATGTTTGGGATGCTTTGGATCGACGTGTACTACAGCGTGTTCTAGTTCCCGCAACTTCGCACAGCCATTGAGGAGGAGTGAGACAACATTCTACAATCAACAACCTGATCAACTCTATGCGAAGGAGTGTCTCGTTCCATGAGGCAAATGGTTGTCACACCAGATACTGACTGGTTCTGATTGGTTCTGATCCACGCCCCTACCCTTTTTTTAAGGTATCTCTGACCAACAGATGCATATCTATATTCACAATCATGTGGACCATTAGGGCCTAATGGATGTATTTCAATTAACTGATTTCATTAGATGAACTGTAACACAGTTGCGTTTATTTTTGTTCAGTGTATATTATTAGGCATGTCTTACCTTGCTTCAAAGTAGTCTATTAGATCTCTTCAGTTTCAACATTTCTAGCAGATATTTTCACCTCTGTCACATAAAACCTCTAGCAAGTGCAGTGCCCTTTTGACAATGGCGTTTTCTTGCTAATTGCATTGTGGAACAAACATTTGGCCGTAGCCTACTACATTGTGCACATTGCCGTGCTTATAATGTGAAGAAATAATAGTTTATCAACATTTTTAAGCTGAACATTCTGATCTGTTGCCTCAGACTCATTGCGTTTTAACGTGTTTTTTTAAATGTTGCCTAGGCCTACTGGTTGTTTACTTTTGGGATCTATCAACCCACAACTGTCATAGTCTGTTTTGGAATATAATATTTCTTTCTCGACAAGCTGACCAATAGAATAGGTAGCCTAGTCGTTTCTACTATGGTAGATTGACATAAGCTAGTGTTTTTGCTGTTCATTACTCGTCTTGAATCCAGCCAACATGTCAGATTTCAAAAAGGCTTTTCGGCGAAAGCAAACAATGCTATTATCTGAGGATAGCACCTCCGTAAACAAAGAGAGAAAAGCATATTTCAACCCTGCAGGCGCGACACAAATGCAGAAATAAAAATATAATTCATGCCTTTGACGAGCTTCTTTTGTTGGCACTCCAATATGTCCCATAAACATCACAAATGGTCCTTTTGTTAGATTTATTCCGTCAATATATATCCAAAATGTACATTTATTTGCCGCGTTTGATCCAGAAAAACACTGGTTCCAAATTGCGCAACGTGACTACAAAATATCTCAAAAGTTACCTGTAAACTTTGCCAAAACATTTCAAACTACTTTTGTAATACAACTTTAGGTATTTATTTACGTAAATAATCGATAAAATTGAAGACCGGATGATCTGTGTTCAATACAGGAGGAAAACAACCTGTAGCTAGCTTTTTGGTCATGTGCCTCTATCTAACAGTACACTTCGTTCAAGATGGCCGTACTTTTTCATTACACAAAGGAAAAACCTCAACAAATTTCTAAAGACTGTTGACATCCAGTGGAAGTGATAGGAACTGAAAGAAGTTCCCTTAGAAATCTGGATTCCCAATGAAAATACATTTAAAAGAGAGTGACCTCAAAACAAAACAAAATCTGAATGGTTTGTCCTCTGGGTTTCGCCTGCTAAATAAGTTCTGTTATACTCACAGACATGATTCAAACAGTTTTAGAAACTTCAGAGTGTTTTCTATCCAAATCCACTAATAATATGCATATCTTATCTTCTGGGGATGAGTAGCAGGCAGTTGAATTTGGGCATGCATTTCATCCGGACTTGAAAATACTGACCCCTGTCACCAAGAAGTTAATATGTATAAATGTGATTTATGTCATTCTGTGCACTGTGGATGGATGTCCTAATCAGGTTGCGCTCCTGATGCATTTGGAAATGGTGTCGGGTAAATTAAAATCTTTCCAGTCAATTGTCCAGTAAACACATGTTCCTAACAGAAACCCTGACACACACACACACAGTAATGTACACCTAACCTTGTGGGGACACAATTCAGTCCATTTCAAAATCCTATTTTCCCTAACTCCTACCTAACCTTTACTCTTACTCTAACCTTAACCCAAAAACCTAACCCTAAACCAAACACTAGCTCCTAACCCTAAAATGAACCCTAGCTCCTAACCCTAACCCTTGACTTAATTCTATCACTAATTCTTACCATAAACCTAAACCCCCTAGAAATAGCATTTGACCTCGTTGGGACTAACAAAATGTTCCCAGTTGGTCAATTTTTAAACACGGGCCACGCACGCACGCACGCACACACACACACACACACACACACACACACACACACACACACACACACACACACACACACACAGCCTCTAACATTACTTGAAATAGTATGTGGACACTCGTTCAAATTTGTGGATTTGTTTGGAAGATGCCAAGAGAACGCTACCTGCCCCAATGCATAGTGCAAACTGTAAAGTTTGGTGCAGGAGGAACATACAGAAATGGTTTATCGAGATTGGCATCGAAGAACTTGATTGGCCTGCACAGAGTACTTACCTCAACCCCATCTAACACCTTTGGGATGAATTGGAAAGCCGACTACGAACCAGGCCTAATCGCCCAACATCCGTGCCCTACCTCACTCATGCTTATTTGGCTGAATGGAAGCAAGTCCCTACAGCAATGTTCCAACATCTAGTGGAATTCCTTCCCAAGAAGAGTGGGGGGCTGTTATAGCAGAAAAGGGGAGACCGACTCCATATTAATGCCCATAATTTTGGAATCAGATGTTCGACGAGCAGGTGTCCACGTACTTTTGGTCACGTAATGTACCTGTGTGTGTGTGTGTGTGTCCCTCTCAATCCCTCTCTTTTTTTGTGCTGTGAGTTGAGTTGAGTCGCAGTCTGTAGGAGGGGGTTCAAGGTTGTGCAAGGAGATTGTGTGTTGTTATTAATGGACGGTAGTTTATGGGTGTCACACAGGTCCAACACGTGTAGGTATTTGTACAAATACAAACTGTTCTGTCTTTTCACTGCTTTGTGGAACACACACACACACACACACACACACACACACACACACACACACACAAACACCCTAAAGCTGTGTTCCTCCTCTCTGCCTGTAAAATGTAGAAATAAAATGAGTAGAATGAAGTAGACACATTTCATTCTAAAATTCTTCTCTCCTGTGTGTTTATTGGTCTGAAAACATAATTAATGTGTGTGTGTTTTGGTAGAATGGGAGCGTCTGACAGCATCTATAAGGGCCGAAGCACATTCATGGAGGAGCTGACGGAAGCCTCGGAAATTGTCAGCCGGGCAACCGAGAGGTCATTGGTCATCCTGGACGAGTTGGGGCGGGGCACCAGCACCCACGACGGTATAGCTATCGCCTATGCTACTCTGGAGTACTTCATCAGAGATGTGAGTGTGTGTGCATGCATGCATCTGTATGTCATCCTATTATCCTATCCTAGTCGTTGAACAAGCATAATTCCACAACAAGACTCCTTTTTTTTTGTGGGGGGGGGTCCCTTCACTTTAGATGCAATTACGACGTAATATTGTGGCACCCTTGCACATTTTTTCTTCTTAAATAAGTAGAAATAGAGTGGGGTGAGTGGGTTAACTGCCTTGTTCAGGGGCAGAACGACAGATTTTTACCTTGTCTGCTCCGGGATTCGATCCAGCAACCTTTCAGTAACTGGCCTAACTCTCTAACCACTTCGCTACCTGTAATTGGATTTTCAACATTGCAGAACCAATTGTTTTTTTTACAGAATGTACTATTTAAATTTTAAAAGTAAAAACAAATGGCATTGGCATAATTATTGGCACACCTGAGCTAGTACTCGGTTACATAGCCTTTGGCCAAGAACTGCCAACACATGCTTTTTGTAGCCATCAATGAGCTTGCAGCTCCTTTCTGTTGGCAATTTGGTCCGCTCTTCAACTTCAAACTGTTCCAATTCTTCAATGTTTTTGGGTTGCCTTCGACCAACTGCTGTTTTCAGATATCTCCATAGGTTTTTGATGGGATTCAGATCTGGACTCATCACTCGCCATTCCAGAACAGTCCGCCATATCTTCTTGAACCAACACTGTGTGATTTTTATTTGTGTTTGGAGTTGTTGTCCTGCTGAAAGACTCACGAAGTTCAAAGGAGACCCAGTTTTTGGACAATGGGTTGAACATTGCAATCCAAAACACCTTGATAATCTGTTGGTTTCATGTCTTGCACATGTCAAGGCCCCCAGTACCAGAGGCAGCAAAGTAACCCCACAGCATTATCAAACCTCCCCAATGTTTGATTGTAGGAAGGTGTTATTTTCTTCACTATAGTTACTTCACTTGACTGTAAAGGCCAAAACACACCGTGCTGATGAACGGGAAGAAGCAGCGGGTGGCCATCCTATCTTCTTAGATAGAACGTCGGCGGTCATTTTCTGTTCAATCTTGACGAATCTACATGTTATATCACCACACACATGGTGATTGTGAACACTCTGCAGCGACCCACTGCTTTTAGACTTTCGTCGGCACAGTGTGTTCTGGCCTTCCTGACATATGTCTCCCTGGCTTCACTGGTAACATAGTGCTATACACTTTTCAATACACACACACCTCCCTCCCTCTGTACCCCATAGAGCTGAGTCAACACCTCCAGTGGGGTTTGATGTCAGACGCCATCCAAATCACTAAGTTATGGCCTCCAATAAAGCTTATTGGTGATGTGTGTGTGTGTGTGTGTGTGTGTGTGTGTGTGTGTGTGTGTGTGTGTGTGTGTGTGTGTGTGTGTGTGTGTGTGAGAGTGTGAGAGTGTGAGAGCGCTGTGATAGTTTGTTTTCCATACGTAGAGTAGGCCCTAGAGAGAGACTGGGAGCCGAACAGAGCTAGAAGAGGGAGTATAATTGGGGGAGGTAGAATTGATCTATAATGCTAATATAATGGAGTTGCTTGTTAGTGTTTGTGTGGGTGTGTGTGTGTGTGGGAGAGGATCTTACATCACCTCTGCTTCAGGAACTGCAATTTTTTTATTTGTTTTAAAAGGAGGAGGGGAGATTTGATCCAAATAGGAGGTAGAGAGAAGAGGAAGGCAGATGCATAAAGAGCAGGAGAGGAGACATGACGAGGTAGAGATAGAGGTGTGGAGAGTAGAGAAGTTACCTGATGTCACTCAGGACTCCTCTGGATATTGCAAATTGTTCCTGGTTTGACTCTTTAAGTGACAGAACAGTGGTTTGTTACCTGATCTGTGTGTGCGCTTGTATGTGGGTGTGTGCGACTGCATGCTACTGGTCTCTCTGCCTTTCAGGTCTCATTTAGTTCCATCTGGACTCCACCGCTCCAGGGGGATATATATTTATCAGCGCACATGCAGGTCTTGGGGGAATGAGCTTATTGGTGCACATGGGGGATCTTGTTTAGCAGAATCTACACTGGTGAGGAATCATCCACCATATGTTTACTAGCTGGAAAGCTGATGGAGCTGGAGAGAAATGGGCCCCTGTGTGCAGCTCCATGATAAGGCTGGCTGTAAAAGCTGTGTTGTTGTCGACCTCTGCGCACTCATCCAATCAAGGTTTTACTATGTGGTTGTTGTTTCACCTTCCTCATTTGAATGTGATTCTTGTCCCTCTGGATTGGAGCGTCTGCTAAATGTCTCAAATATATTCATCTAAATGCAATCAAGCTTAGTTGGTCAATTAGCTTTTATGTTTATTTCTATTTCATCTCATTCATATCACAGAAAACGCTGGCCTCGTTTTAGATTTGGTTAATTAATTAACACTTCGGCCATGACTGAATTCAAACGTGGGTTAGTTTCTGTGTGTGGTTTGATGTCGGTGTCTCAGGTGTGTTTTTTGCAAGTAGGAATCAGTTAGACAAGTTATTCTGACAATTAGCTCCACCAAGGCAAAGTTGGTTTGACATTGGATAGCCTATCTCTGCGGGCAGTTAGGGACCGTCAATAAATTACACAATGTAATTGAGATAATATATTTATGTTCACATAAAAGTTTATTGCTTGCGTACACAGTTTAGCAGATGTTATACCAGGTGCAGCAAGATGCTTATGTGACTAGCTCCTAACAATGCAGCAAAATTGTCAAACAAGTACACAAAAAAATTGAAATGTAAAAGAAATCAAGAAATGTTGGAACAAATCCAATTGACAACCCAAAAAGCATTATAACAGTAATGCAATCTATTCGTATATACACCGGATAGATTTACGCAAGATGTAAGAATCACTTGAATAATGAAGTCAATAGGTTGCGTTCGTAAATTCACTCTGGCTATTCTCTCTGGTTTTAGAGTATTCCCGTCGGAGTGTGCCAGAATACAGAATAACTGAAGAATTTACGAACACTCAACACCCATTGAATATGGCCGGTGTCAGTAAAACGTCGGCAAAAAAAATCATAATTAAATTGTCACCAACGCTCAGCATAACATAACAGCATAACATGAAAGCAGCCTAATCAGCGTGTAAAATGGACAGAGTGAGGTGTTCTCTTATTTGTGTCTGGAAGTAGCTAGCATGCTAGCCAATGTTAGCCAGTTAGCTCGGGTGCTTGACTGCCGTTGTGAGGTCAGAACACTCTGATCAACCCTACTCCTCGGCGAGAGCAAGGCATCTAAGTGTAGTGTGCGCTCTGAACGCTCCATGACCGAACCGCTCTGAATTTACGAACACACCTTTAGTAGCCAACTAACGTTTGGTAGGTAGCTAACATACCAGTACATACTGCTGTAATGATATGCTATGCGGTTCGTAAGGATAGTGTAGCTAGCCAACATAACATGTAACTTATCACATTTGAAAAGGCATTACTTTATTACATTGCAAAAAAAAAAATGTTTGTTAAAGCAAAGAATTTGTATCCACTCTCATCGGATTTTCTTCAAATCTGAAAATGTTTTTATGAAGAATTGCATTATGGGCCCTAAAAGCACGGAAATAGGTCCACTGCTGATATTCTTTGTATTTTGGTGAATTTAGTACTACATCCGGGAACTTTTGGCATACTAACTATACCTATACTATGACCAATAAGCATACTACATACTCAATGTATGTCACAAATAGTGCGGTTAGTATGAGTATTCAAAGACAGCTATACTATCTCATTCAAAGTGAAATATGTAGCATGTCCTCATTGGAAATCTACCTGTTATATGTACCAAGCTGTTACGCAAACCTGAAACCTAGCCACTCTCTTGTACCTTAACAGCAGTTGCTAGATTTGTCACTAAAGCACCTTATACCACCCACAACTGCGACTTGTATGCTCTAGTCGGCTGGCCCTCGCTACATATTCGTCGCCAGACCCACTGGCTCCAGGTCATCTACAAGTCCATGCTAGGTAAAGCTCCGCCTTACCTCAGTTCACTGGTCACGATGGCAACACCCATCTGTAGCACGCGCTCCAGCAGGTGTATCTCACTGATCATCCCTAAAGCCAACACCTCATTTGGCCGCCTTTCGTTCCAGTCACAGGCAGCAGAGTACTGGAACGAAAGGCGGCCAAATGAGGTGTTGGCTTTAGGGATGATCAGTGATCAACTGCAAAAATCGCTGAAGTTGGAGACTGCCCCTTTTTTTCTACTAGTTGAGAACAGGTTCTAATTTGCAACTGCGACCTGGCCAAGATAAAGCATAGCAGTGTGAACAGACAACACAGAGTTACACATGGAGTAAAAAATTAACAAGTCAGTAACACAGAGAAAAAAGGGGAGTCTATATACAATGTGTGCAAAAGGCATGAGGAGTTAGGCGAATAATTACAATATTGCAGATTAACACTGGAGTGATAAATGATCAGATGGTCATGTACAGGTAGAGATATTGGTGTGCAAAAGAGCAGAAAAGTAAATAAATAAAAACTGTGGGGATGAGGTAGGTGAAAATGGGTGTGCTATTTACCAATAGATTATGTACAGCTGCAGCGATCGGTTAGCTGCTCAGCTAGCTGATGTTTGAAGTTGGTGAGGGAGATAAAAGTCTCCTACTTCAGCGATTTTTGCAATTCGTTCCAGTCACAGGCAGCAGAGTACTGGAACGAAAGGCGGCCGAATGAGGTGTTGGCTTTAGGGATGATCAATGAGATGGGTGTTGCCATCGTGACCAGTGAGCTGAGATAAGGCGGAGCTTTGCCTAGAATGGCCTTGTAGATGACCTGGAGCCAGTGGGTCTGGCGACAAATATGTAGCGAGGGCCAGCCGACTAGAGCATACAAGTCGCAGTGGTGGGTAGTATAAGGTGCTTTAGTGACAAAACGGATGGCACTGTGATAAACTGCATCCAGTTTGCTGAGAAGAGTGTTGGAAGCAATTTTGTAGATGACGTTGCCGAAGTCGAGGATCGGTAGGATAGTCAGTTTTACTAGGGTAAGCTTGGCAGCGTGAGTGAAGGAGGCTTTGTTGCGGAATAGAAAGCCGATTCTTGATTTGATTTTCGATTGGAGATGTTTGATATGGGTCTGGAAGGAGAGTTTAGCCAGACACCTAGGTACTTATAGGTGTCCACATATTCAAGGTCGGAACCATCCAGTGTGGTGATGCTAGTCGGGCATGCGGGTGCAGGCAGCGATCGGTTGAAAAGCATGCATTTGGTTTTACTAGCGTTTAAGAGCAGTTGGAGGCCACGGAAGGAGTGTTGTATGGCATTGAAGCTCGATTGGAGGTTAGATAGCACAGTGTCCAATGACGGGCCGAAAGTGTATACAATGGTGTCGTCTGCGTAGAGGTGGATCAGGGAATCGCCCGCAGCAAGAGCAACATCATTGATATGTACAGAGAAAAGAGTCGGCCCGAGAATTGAACCCTGTGGCACCCCCATAGAGACTGCCAGAGGACCGGACAACATGCCCTCCGATTTGACACACTGAACTTTGTCTGCAAAGTAATTGGTGAACCAGGCAAGGCAGTCATCCGAAAAACCGAGGCTACTGAGTCTGCCGATAAGAATATGGTGATTGACAGAGTCGAAAGCCTTGGCAAGGTCGATGAAGACGGCTGCACAGTACTGTCTTTTATCGATGGCGGTTATGATGTCGTTTAGTACCTTGAGTGTGGCTGAGGTGCACCCGTGACCGGCTCGGAAACCAGATTGCATAGCGGAGAAGGTACGGTGGGATTCGAGATGGTCAGTGACCTGTTTGTTGACTTGGCTTTCGAAGACAGGCAGGGCAGGATAGATATAGGTCTGTAACAGTTTGGGTCCAGGGTGTCTCCCCCTTTGAAGAGGGGGATGACTGCGGCAGCTTTCCAATCCTTGGGGATCTCAGACGATATGAAAGAGAGGTTGAACATGCTGGTAATAGGGGTTGCGACAATGGCGGCGGATAGTTTCAGAAATAGAGGGTCCAGATTGTCAAGCCCAGCTGATTTATACGGGTCCAGGTTTTGCAGCTCTTTCAACACTCTGTGTTGTCTGTGTTGTCTGTTGTCTGTTCACACTACTGTTCACACTGCTATGCTGTGCTATGCTTTATCTTGGCCAGGTCACAGTTGCAAATGAGAACCTGTTCTCAACTAGCCTACCTGGTTAAATAAAGGTGAAATAAAAATAAAAAATAAAAAAGATGGCTACACACATTTTTAGCTAGCTAGCTAATGTTATATCCCGACAATATTGATGCTCAATATATTTTGTTCTCAGCCATATCTAAGCCATATTTAAAATGTAATTCAGGCTAGATAGCCTACATTATTGAAATTGTATCTATTTATTTCCAGAAACAAGTCTCTCACCATTGCTGCTTGCTATAGACCACCTTCTGCCCCCAGCTGTGTCCTGGACACCATATGTGAATTGATTGCCCCTCATCTATCTTCAGAGCTCATGCTGTTAAGCTGGGCATGCTTAACTAACCTCCAGATGAGTTTCAATGCCATACAACTCTCCTTCCGTGGCCTCCAAGTAAAAATTAAATGCATGCTCTTCAACCGATCACTGCCCACACCTGCCCGCACGTCCAGCATCACTACTCTGGACGGTTCTGACTTAGAATATGTGGACAATTACAAATACCTAGGTGTCTGGTTAGACTGTAAACTCTCCTTCCAGACTCACATTGGCTTCCTATTTCGCCACAAAGAATACTTCACTCATGCTGCCAAACATACCCTTGTAAAAACTGACTATCCTACCGATCCTTGACTTCGGCGATGTCCTTTACAAAATAGCCTCCAACACTCTTGTAATGGTCCTGTGTGTAGCTGGTGTAGAGAGACAGGCGCAGGACAGCAGATATGAGTAATCAACGGACTTTACTCAAAATATCCAAAATACAAAGCAATATAGCGAGCCCACAATAACAGATCGATGTACAACGAACAATCACTCACAAACAAACATGGGGAACAGAGGGTTAAATAGTAAACTAGTAATTGGGTGATTGAAACCAGGTGTGTAAGACAAAGACAAAACAAATGGAAAATGAAAAGTGGATCGGCGGTGGCGAGAAGGCCGGTGACGCTGAACACCGCCCGAACAAGGAGAGGGACCGACTTCGGCGGAAGTCGTGACAACTCTACTCAGCAAATTGGATGCAGTCTATCACAGTGCCATCAGTTTTGTCACCAAAGCCCCATATACTACCCACCACTGCCCCATATACTACCCACCACTGCGACCTGTATGCTCTCGTTGGCTGGCTCTCGTTGGCTCGCCCTCGCTTCATATTCGTCGCCAAACCCACTGGCTCCAGGTCATCTATAAGTCTTTGCTAGGTAAAGCCCCGCCTTATCACAGCTCACTGGTCACCATAGCATCACCCACCCGTAGCACGTGCTCCTGCAGGTATATCTAACTGGTCACCCCTGTATCTTTTGCACCCCTGGTCACCCCAGCTCCTTTGCACCTAAGTGTCTCTACTTGCACACTCATCTTCTGCAAATCTATCACTCCCGTGTTTAATTGCTAAATTGTAATTATTTCACCACTATGGCCTATTTATTGCCTTTACCTCCCTTATCCTAGCTCATTTGCACACACTGTATATAGACATTTTCTATTGTATTGACTGCATGTTTGTTTATTCCATGTGTAACTCTGTGTTGTTGTTTTGTGTCGCACTGCTTTGCTTTATCTTGGCCATGTCGCAGTTGTAAATGAGAACTTGTTCCCAACTAGCCTACCTGGTTAAATAAAGGTTAAATAAATGTTTTTTTTTTTTTAAATTAAGTGCAGGGGTTCCTAATGTTTTGTACACTCGGTGTACATGTAGAGTGGGTATAACATCATGTAAACATTATTAAAGTCAGAGACCAGTGGGCAGCAGTCTCTAAGGTGCAGGGTAGAGTACTGGGTGGTAGCCGGCTAGTGACAGTCTCTATGGTTCAGGCCGGGGTACTGGGCTGAAGGTGGATAATGATGACTGTTTAACAGTCTGATGGCCTGGAGATAGAAGTTGTTTATCAGTCTCTCGGTCCCAGCTTTGATGCACCTATATTGTCTCAGCCTTCTAAATGCTAGAGGGGTGAACAGGCTGTGCTTTGATGGCAGAGGTCCTTGATGATCTTCTTGCCCTGCCTGTGACACCGGGTGTTATAGATGTCCTGGAGGCTGTGTGTGTCTGTGTGTGTGTGTGTGTGTTGCACACCTTTTAGTTGTCTCATTAAATGCTTTCAATATTCCTATATGAATTTTGACAATTTATAGTTGGTCTGAGGTTTTTAAGTCATTGAAAGTTATTGGAATTTTAACATATTGTCACATTTACATTGTGTAATTTACTGATGGTCCCTAATTAGACCCAAAGGGATATCCTATGTCAAAACATATTTACCACAGGTATTACGATTGGGTCACGTGCAGCTGCACTTCAAATTGAAAATTACTTGTGTGCTGCTATTGTGGGCATGAGGGCATAATTGAAATGAACCTAACATTCATTTCTGTTGTTTTGGACGAGACTGACTTTATGACCAAAATTATCCTATTTACACTTTGTAGTCAGTTTTGACAGATTAAATGTTTGATGCCACATAGGCTGTTTTCTAAATGAGAAGTTTAGGGGCATTTGCTCTTTTAAACGATCCACGTTTGTAAAACAGAAACTGTTCTCTGAGAGAGCTCTGAAGGTTTCATGTTTTACAAAATAAATAGATGAATGTTCTTGTTATGTAAATTGGGGAAATGCGAATGTTTAAGTAGAAGCTAAGCCTTTCTGGGATGTTTTTGGCGGTGGTTTGGCTAGAAAAGCACAGGCTAACGACCTGTTGTGTAATAGCATTGCTTTGTTTGAACAACTTCAAAGGAAGGAGTTTATAAAAAGACAAACATGGCACTGTTTCAGGGCTTTTACTTCTCCTTCATTTTGTAAGCAATACTAGGTAGATACAGTAAATACCCCTGATGCATTTCTGCGATTTCCAGTCCATACACACACTATCACCATCACCACCTACCCCTATTCCTTCTCCTCCTTCTTTTCCACACCATCATCATCACCCTCATCACCATCCGACATGAGTCTGCATCAGAACAGGAGTCCTGGTTGTCATAGTAACCAGTCTCGGTCTCCTATGCTCACCTGTGAGGTAGATTGTAGTTATGTATGTGTCTTGTTACCTAACACTCTGATTGGAGCATTGTGAACAGACAGCCTTGAAGTTCAACATTCTCTCTCTCTGGGGATGTGGAGAGGGAGGGAGAAGAGAGAGAGACTGGTTGCCATAGCAAAGCTATCCCAGAGACTCTGAGAAAGAGAGAGCTCAGAGGAGTTCTGTTGGCAGTCACAAAACCAGCACTTGGTCTGGTGAGATACATGGTGTGCAGGCTTTAGTTCCAGCCGAGCACTAATCTCCTTTGGCAGCCTTTTAACATAATAATGTTACATATCTAGCACATTTATTTATTTAAACAAACCTTTATTTAACTAGGCAAGTCAGTTAAGAACAAATTCTTATTTTCAATGACGGCCTAGGAACAGTGGGTTAACTGCCTTGTTCAGGGGCAGAATGAGAGTTTTTTACCTTGTCTGCTCGGCGATTCAATCTTGCAACCTTTCCGTTACTAGTCCAACGCTCTAACCACTAGGCTACCTGCCGCCCCAGTCGTGTATCCTAAGGTCAACAACAGATTGCCAGGACAACCCCACTTGCCCTTCTGATGACCCTCAGAGGTTAGAGGTCAGGGTGCGGCCACTCATCTAATAGAACTCATTGTAGTCTAACAGTGGTGTTAATTGTAATTAACCATTTCAAGCCATTTCCAGGGCCAAATTCCAAAACCAGTTCTCACATGATGGGTGTAACAGTGCAGACTGTGAAATGTAAATGGCGTCATTGTAAATATTAATTTGTTCTTAACTTACTTGCCTAGTTAAATAAAGGCACAAAATGAATAAAAATAGGCCCGGTTTCCCGGACACAGATTGAGCCTAGTTTAGTGCTGAAAAACCTGACCAATGGAGATTCTCAGTTGAAATAGCTTTTTAGTCCAAGACTAGGCATAGCCTGTGTCTGGGTAACCAGCCCATAGTGCTATAATGGCCTTTTACCTTGAACACCAGACAGGTTAACCAAGGTACACAAATTGGCACACACATACACATATTTATAGTGCTGGCTATGATACAGGTAGTAAGTTCCCCAGTACAATGCTCCTCTCCTCTTCAGGTCAGGAAAAGTTGCCACCAGGTGACTACTCATCTCTATTTATCCTCCTCTTGCCTCCTTGCCTCTCCTCTCTCTGTGTCTGAGACCTCTGTGTCTATGTGTCTCAGAATAGGTTTCACAATAAGTGTAAAGCAATAGCATGAAGATAAATTATTACCTGGGTTGATTGAATAGGGTCATATACACTTTTCTTTTTATTTATACAGGTGATCTCAATGAAATTGAAAATATGATTGTTCACTTACTGTTGAATGTTTGACCTCCATCTCTTGCTCTCCCTTGGTCTCTATCACCCTCTCTCCCTTTCTCTCCCCATCCCCTCTCTCCCCATCCATTTTCCTCCCCCTTTACCCCTCTCAGGTGAAGTCTCTAACTCTGTTTGTGACCCACTACCCACCTCTGTGTGAGCTGGAGAAGGTGTATCCTCTGCATGTAGGCAACTTCCACATGGCCTTCCTCCTCAATGAACCAGACATCGCCACAGACGGTATGCTGGTGGTGTGTGTGTGTTTATGTGTGTACATGCTTGTGGGTCTTTCTATAAACAAGGGTACCCGTGAGGATTTCCTAAACTTGACAACTTGCTACAGCTGTTATAAGTCATTGATAATAATCTGCCAACATTTTTTTTTGTTTAGTCCTTTCTCATGGTTGGTGTCTTGACGGATTTGTCCAGAATCGTGTGACATAAAACATACATTGCCTGTCCTTGCATTTATGGCAAGTTGTCATTATATTGTATATTAAGCATTAATAAATTAGACATTGAACTTGAACCCTGTAAGAATCCTGGATCTAGCTGTCGGACAGTTGTTTTTGTATAAAGATCTCAGAAATGCAGTGTAACTACGTCACATTTTGTGTCTACTTATCTTACGGCGTGAAAACAGTTTTCATGGGCATACAAATCCCCCAAAATGTATGCGATTTGCTAAATCGAATGCTGCTAACAGAGTCACGTTATCGTGATACTTACAACTTAAATCGATACAGTCATTAACATGGCTCTTCAATAGTTATGCATAATACTTGTTGGATGCGTATTTAGTGTTGAGCTGTTTAATTACGGCGTGATATTTTCACATCATTGTCTGATCCAGGAAGGAATTTTCCGAATGACAGTCAGTTGTTGTGCATGCAATGCAACAACAGCCCAAGTGCTGGAAAAAAAGATGTTTAAGGAATGTCCAGAGTATTTTTGTAACGCCGTTCGTCTGTTGAAAGAGGAGCGGACCAAAATGCGGCGTGGTGGTTACTCATGTTCTTTAATGAAAAAATGAACGATACATGAAATAACTTAAATCTACAAAACAACAAACGAAACGTGAAAACCTATACAGCCTATCTTGTGACAAGAAACACAGAGACAGAAACAATCACCCACAAACACACAGTGAAACCCAGGATACCTAAATATGGTTCCCGATCAGAGACAACGAGAATCACCTGACTCTGATTGAGAACCGCCTCAGGCAGCCATAGACTATGCTAGACAACCCTACTCAACCACAATCCCAATACCTACTAAACCCCAATACAAAAACACACCACAAAATAAACCCATGTCACACCCTGGCCTGACCAAATAAATAACGAAAACACAAAATACTAAGACCAAGGCGTGACAATTTTGTTGTCATTCGTTACGCCGGTGTAACGGTCGTCGGTGGAAGAAGCTGAGGACCAAAGCGCAGCGTGGTACTTGTTCATATTATTTATTTAAACTGAACAAGATCAAACAAAGAAACAAAAAGCACAACCGAAACAGCTCCGTCAGGTGCAAAACACACTAAACAGAAAGTATAACCACCCACAAAACACAATAGAAAACAGGCTACCTAAATATGGCTCACAATCAGACAATGACTGACACCTGGCCTCTGATTGAGAACCATACTAGGCCAAACACATAGAACATAGATATAACAACAGAACAAAACATAGAAAAACAACATAGAATGCCCACCCCAACTCACGCCCTGACCAACTAAAATTAAGATATAAAAAAGTTAACTAAGGTCAGAACGTGACAGTACCCCCAAAGGTGCGGACTCCGGCCGCAAAACCTGAACCTATGGGGGAGGGTCTGGGTGGGCATTTAACACGGTGGCGGTTCTGGAGCGGGAAGTGGACCCCACTCCACCATAGTCTCGTCCCACTTATGTGGCACCTTAGGAGTGGCAACCCTCGCCACTGACCCCGGACTGGGGACCCTAGCAATGGGTCCCGAATGGACGGGAGATTCTGGCAGGACCGGACAGACAAGAGACTCCGGCAGCTCCGGAGTGAAAGGCGATTCCGGCAGCTCCGGAGTGAAAGGCGATTCCGGCAGCTCCGGAGTGAAAGGCGATTCCGGCAGCGCCGGAGTGACGGGCGATTCCGGCAGCTCCGGAGTGAAGGGCGATTCCGGCAGCACCGGAGTAACGGACGGCTCTGGCAGCTCCTGGCTGACTGGAGGCTCTGGTAGCTCCTGACTGGCGGGCGACTCTGGCAGCTCAGGACAGGCGGGCGACTCTGGCAGCTCAGGACAGACGGGAGACTCTGGCAGATCAGGACAGACGGGAGACTCTGGCAGCTCAGGACAGACGGGCGACTCTGACAGCTCAGGACAGGCGGGTGACTCTGGCAGCTCAGGACAGGAGGGAGACTCTGGCAGCTCAGGACAGACGGGAGACTGGCAGCTCAGGACAGACGGGAGACACTGGCAGCGCTGGACAGGCAGGAGCACCTGTAGGGAGGAGACGGAGAGACAGCGGGGGGCTGCCACCGGAGGGCTGGTACGTGGAGGAGGCACCGGATAAACCAGACCGTGGAGGCGCACTTGAGGTCTCGAGCACCGAGCCTGCACAACCCTACCTGGTTGGATACTCCCCGTAGCCAGGCCAGTGCGGCGAGGTGGAAAAGACCGCACTGGGATGAAAAACAACATAGAATGCCCACCACAACTCACGCCCTGACCAACTAAAATAGAGACATAAAAAGGGAACTAAGGTCAGAACGTGACAGCCGGTGAAGACAGTTGTGCCTGGATCCACGTTGGCTCTAATATCCCTAGCGAATTGATGTTGATCATCTTGTTGTCTGCTTGATTTGGGCTCCCAGGTGGCACACTGGTCTAAGACACTGCATCTCACTGCAGTATCTGGTTCAAATCCAGGTTACATCACATCCGGCCTTGATTGGGAGTCCCATTGGGTGGCGCTCGATTGGCCCAGAGTCGTCTGGCTTTGCCCGGGGTAGGCCGTCATTGTAAATAAGAATTTGTTCTGAACTGACTTGCCTAGTAAGGTAAGGTGTCTCATTAGATGTAACAGAAAGTATCAAGGTAATGATTTCAATCTTTTCATATGTTTTTGTGCCTTGGATTGAACACAGTCTACTGTGCGCAATTGTGTAGGATAGACTATTGTGCAACACCCAACGAGATTCCTATGAACTGATCTGTATAAGTATAACAAATTACATAGGGCTTATTCACAATATGATCTGGTATTGAAATAACATGACAAATACATTTTGGTTTACATGTTACACCTGCAATTTTAAACAATACAAGATACCTCTTGCACTGTAACCTACTTGAATATGGGGCTCAGAAATGTAAGTACTGGAATGAGCCTACCTTTAAAATCAGACATTTCCTCAATTTGGTGCTTGGAAAATCCTTGTAATTATTGTTGTCAATTTATAAGTTTTCCTGCTCCCTTATAATTATCTGTGATTTATTTAATTACTTTTTGTGAGAGCCAACTGGACACAGACTTCAATTCAATGTCTATTCCACCTTGGTTCAATGTAGTTTCATTGAAATTATGTGTCCACTTTCGTCATTTTCCCTCTGCTTCAATTGAAGGGTGTTGCTCTACTCTGTTGCAGTGTGGTTATTATGTGGACGACAACATCTAATGTTGGCTTCAACTTGGCTTTCCATACAAATCCTTCCATTACAAAAGGGAACAGTTTTTTTATTTCTTTCTCATTATAAAAACATAAATTGTGACATTTAATGTTACCGCTATTCATGAACATAGTGTCACGCCCTGATCTGTTTCACCTGTCCTTGTGCTTGTCTCCACCCCTCTCCAGGGGTCGCCCATCTTCCCTATCATCTCCTGTGTATTTATACATGTTTTCTCTGTCTGTTTGTTGCCATTTCATCTTGTTCATTCAAACTAACCAGCGTTTTTCCCGTCAGCTCCTATCATTTCCTAGCCTCTCTTTCCTCATCCTCCTGGTTCTTGACTTTGCATGTTCTGACCCTGTACCCGCCCGTCTGACCTCTCTGTCTGACCCTGAGCCTGCCTGCCATCCTGTACCTTTGCTCCACCTCTGGATAACTGAACTCTGCCTGTCCCTGACCCGGAGTCTGCCTGCCGTCCTGTACCTTTGCCTTACCCTGGATCTTTGACCCCTGCCTGCCTTGACCTGTCTTGCCTGCCCCTGTTGCTACAATAAATAGTGTTACTTCGACAGTCTGCATCTGGGTCTTACCTTGATTCCTGATAGTACGAACTGCCCATGACTGACCCAGCAGACTTGCACCAGCTCCACTACACCATCTCCTCCCAAGGAGCCACCATTGGTAGGCATAAGGAGTTGCTTCGCGGTATGACAGAGGGGTTCCAGGCCACGGCCGAGCGTCTTAACCTAGCATTGGACATTGTGCGGGAGCAAGTCCGTGGGTTGCCTAATAAGCAGCCAACCACGACGGTAACCTCCCAGCCCTTCTGTAACCCGACTGGTAGCAAGCCATGACCCCGGTTTCCCGGGAACCCCGCTTACCCCGGTGCGCTATGATGGAGATTCCAGAACCTGCCGGGCCTTTCTCTCCCAGTGCTCCCTCGTTTTCGAGCTGCAGCCTTCTTCGTTCCCCTCAGACCGCTCAAAGATGGCGTATATTATTACGCTAATGTCCGGGAGGGCACTTGCCTGGTTCATGGCGGTGTGGGAGCAACAATACGCTATCTGCCTCAGTCTGGAGGTATTTGTGGAGGAGGTGAGAAAGGTGTTTGAGGTTTCGGGGTCCGGGAGAGAGGCTGGATGAGCTGGCAGCCCGAGAACTACCAACAGATCTCGACTCACTCATCGCTTTAACCATCCAGATCGATGGTCTGCTACGGGAACGTAGGAGGGAAAAGAGGTTCGATTGCGGTCTCAATCGCTCATTCAGGGATCCCACCTTGCAGCTAATAAACTCCGGAAGTCCCCGAAAGCATCCGTGCTTACCCGAGACCCTCCAAGAGCCTCCGGAGACTGCAGTTTCACCTTTTCCCGAGCCGAGGCAGCTCGGCAGGGCTAGGCTGCCTCCAGCCGAACGAATACGGAGACTTGAGACCCAGAGTTGTCTGTGTTGCGGTACTGCCGGTCATTTTGTGTCTACTTATCCCTTCAAGAGAGCTAGCTCATTCGTTGGAGTGAGTACACTGGTGGGTCTGAAAGATTATTGTTCTTCTCCCCTTACTCGCCCCACCCTGCTGTGGGGCGACCAGTCCAATTCTCTCCAGGTACTCATCGACTCAGGGGCAGATGTGAGTCTCATGGACTTTAGTTACCCTAACATCCAAGCTGGGCATCCCCACTCAACCCTTCTCCATTCCCATGGGTGTTAGAGCGCTGGACGGGTGCTCTATAGGCCGGGTCATCCACCAGACCACCCCCGTCAGCCTACGAGTGTCGAGGAACCACAGCGAGGCTATCCAATTCCTGCTGGTTGAGTCTCCGTAGGTTCCTGTGGTATTGGGATTCTCTTGGCTCCAGCGATACAATGCTTCCATTGACTGGGCTACTGGTGCCATCGTGGGCTGTTGCCCGTCCTGCCACACTCATTGTCTGAAGTCAGCTCTGCCTGCCCTGGGACGTCTTTCTGGGGGCTTGGAGATTGCCCCTGACCTCTACGCCAGCTCCACAGAGTACCAGGACCTCCGGGAGGGGTTCAGTATAGCCTGAGCCACTTCGCTTCTGCAGCACCGACTGATAACCAGGAAGGTCAAGTCTGAGGCACTGGCACGTCGCTATACGGCAACCGGAAGCCAAGGCCTGCCCCCCCCCACTCCAAGATCATTAGCCCCTCTGCTCTTCGTCCTCTGTTGCCCTGTACCCTCTGTTGCCCTGTACCCTCCGTATTTTCCATACATTTTCTGTGTCGAGAGTCAAAACCATGTCCCCATGTCATCAATGGCCAGTCAGCGTACACGGTGAGACACCTCCTGAGGGTTCGACCACAGGCAGGGGTTTCCAGTACCTGGTTGACTGGGAGGGTTCTGGCCCGGAGGAGAGGTGCTGGGTTCCCGCTAAAGACATCTTGGACCTGGTCCTCATCGCCGACTTTCCCCACCGGCACCCCTCCTCCTGGTTCTTGACCTTTGCATGTCCTGACCCTGCACACGCCTGCCTGACCTCTCTTTCTGACCCTGAGCCTGCCTGCTGTCCTGTACCTTTGCTCCACCTCTGGATAACTGAACTCTGCCTGTCCCTGACCCGGAGTCCGCCTGCCGTCCTGTACCTTTGCCTTAACCTGGATCTTCGACCCCTGCCTGCCTTGACCTGTCTTGCCTGCCCCTGTTGCTACAATAAACATTGTTCCTTCGACAGTCTGCATCGTGGATCAGAAAACCAGTCAGTATCTGGTGTGACCACCATTTGCCTCGTGCAGCACGACACATCTCCTTCACATAGAGTTGATCAGGCTGTTGATTGTGGCCTGTGGAATGTTGTCCCAATCCTCTTCAATGGCTGTGCGAAGTTGCTGGAAATTTGCGGGAACTGGAAGATGCTGTCGTGCACGTCGATCCAGAGCATCCCAAACATGCTTAATGGGTGACATGTCTGAGTATGCAGGCCAGAAGAACTGTGACATTTTCAGCTTCCAGGAATTGTGTACAGATCCTCGTGACATGGGGTTGTGCATTATAATGCTAAAACATAAGGTGATGGTGGCGGATGAATGGCACGACAATGGGCACGACTCAGAATCTCATCACAGTATATCTGTGTATTCAAATTGCTATCGATAAAATGCAATTGTGTTCGTTGGTCACCCCCTCCCCTATTTTGCCCTTAGAACAGCCTCAATTCATCTGGACATGGACTCTACAAGGTGTCGAAAGCACCACAGGGATGCTGGCCCATGTTGACTCCAATGCTTCCTACAGTTGTGTCAAGTTGGCTGGATGTCCTTTGGGTGGTGGACTATACTTGATACACAATGGAAACTGTTGAGCGTGAAAAAAACACAGGCGTTGCAGTTGTTTACACAAATTGGTGCACCTGGCACTTACTGCCATACCTTGTTCAAAGGCACTTGAATATTTTGTCTTGCTCATTCACCCTCTGAATGGCACACAAACACAATCCATTTCTTAATTGTCTCAAGGCTTAAAAATCCTTCTTTAACCTGTCTCCTCCCCTTCATCTACACTGATTGAAGCGGATTTAACAAGTGACATCAATAAGGGATCAAAGCTTTCACCTGGTCAGTCTGTCATGAAATATTCAGCGTATCTACAATTGTATAACATTGAGGTCCTTACACATTTCAAATAAGTACTTGAAAAAGTCCCTGAAAGTCCTTGAATTTGACTTGCCAATGTCTGTATGAACCCTGCTTGAAGGATGTGTAGTCCTAGCCATATGTTATAGTATAGGTGGAATTATGGGCCAATTTGCATATACAGTGCCTTGCGAAAGTATTCGGCCCCCTTGAACTTTGCGACCTTTTGCCACATTTCAGGCTTCAAACATAAATAAATATAAAACTGTATTTTTTGTGAAGAATCAACAACAAGTGGGACACAATCATGAAGTGGAACGACATTTATTGGATATTTCAAACTTTTTTAACAAATCAAAAACTGAAAAATTAGTTGTGCAAAATTATTCAGCCCCCTTAAGTTAATACTTTGTAGCGCCACCTTTTGCTGCGATTACAGCTGTAAGTCGCTTGGGGTATGTCTCTATCAGTTTTGCACATCGAGAGACTGACATTTTTTCCCATTCATCCTTGCAAAACAGCTTGAGCTCAGTGAGGTTGGATGGAGAGCATTTGTGAACAGCAGTTTTCAGTTCTTTCCACAGATTCTCGATTGGATTCAGGTCTGGACTTTGACTTGGCCATTCTAACACCTGGATATGTTTATTTTTGAACCATTCCATTGTAGATTTTGCTTTATGTTTTGGATCATTGTCTTGTTGGAAGACAAATCTCCGTCCCAGTCTCAGGTCTTTTGCAGACTCCATCAGGTTTTCTTCCAGAATGGTCCTGTATTTGGCTCCATCCATCTTCCCATCAATTTTAACCATCTTCCCTGTCCCTGCTGAAGAAAAGCAGGCCCAAACCATGATGCTGCCACCACCATTTTTGACAGTGGGGATGGTGTGTTCAGGGTGATGAGCTGTGTTGCTTTTACGCCAAACATAACGTTTTGCATTGTTGCCAAAAAGTTCAATTTTGGTTTCATCTGACCAGAGCACCTTCTTCCACATGTTTGGTGTGTCTCCCAGGTGGCTTGTGGCAAACTTTAAACAACACTTTTTATGGATATCTTTAAGAAATGGCTTTCTTCTTGCCAATCTTCCATAAAGGCCAGATTTGTGCAATATACGACTGATTGTTGTCCTATGGACAGAGTCTCCCACCTCAGCTGTAGATCTCTGCAGTTCATCCAGAGTGATCATGGGCCTCTTGGCTGCATCTCTGATCAGTCTTCTCCTTGTATGAGCTGAAAGTTTAGAAGGACGGCCAGTTCTTGGTAGATTTGCAGTGGTCTGAAACTCCTTCCATTTCAATATTATCGCCTGCACAGTGCTCCTTGGGATTGTTGGGATGTTTAAAGCTTGGGAAATCTTTTTGTATCCAAATCCGGCTTTAAACTTCACAACAGTATCTCGGACCTGCCTGGTGTGTTCCTTGTTCTTCATGATGCTCTTTGCGCTTTTAACGGACCTCTGAGACTATCACAGTGCAGGTGCATTTATACGGAGACTTGATTACACACAGGTGGATTGTATTTATCATCATTAGTCATTTAGGTCAACATTGGATCATTCAGAGATCCTCACTGAACTTCTGGAGAGAGTTTGCTGCACTGAAAGTAAAGGGGCTGAATAATTTTGCACGGCCAATTGTTCAGTTTTTGATTTGTTAAAAAAGTTTGAAATATCCAATAAATGTCGTTCCACTTCATGATTGTGTCCCACTTGTTGTTGATTCTTCACAAAAAAATACAGTTTTATATCTTTATGTTTGAAGCCTGAAATGTGGCAAAAGGTCGCAAAGTTCAAGGGGGCCGAATACTTTCGCAAGGCACTGTATTCACTATTATTCCTCTAACTACACATATAACTGCATACAACTCCTTTTTATTTTTGTTTCAAAACAATTAAACAATGTCACACATTGGCCCCAATATTTATAGAAATAATCTCGTGTAGAGTTTAACCAAGGCTGTAGGTTTATGAAGGGTTAGTTAGGACGGTTGACTTAAGTCCAGTAAGGCTAACCATAGCGAAGTTGTGTTTATACCTTTGTGTGTGCGTGTGTGTAGACGTTGAGGTGCAGCCAGAGTTCATCACCTTCCTGTACCAGCTGACTGAGGGGGCGGCTGGGCAGAGCTATGGGCTAAATGTTGCCCGATTGGCTGAGATTCCAGAAGCTGTACTCCACATCGCCGCACGCAAAGCACAGGAGCTAAAGAACATCGTCGACGCCCGGAGGTACACATACAAAGACACCCACTGTCCCAAACAGTGGGAAACTCTTTCGGCTGAGCAGTCCAATGACTGAGTATGAGAACACTTCTGCAAAACGTTTTAAATCAATCTTGACTAATGACATGCCACTGGCTTTGTCTATGTATGGATATAACTCAACACTATACACATCAGCTACTACAGCTACTACAGCGACTGAAACACTTAACAAATTGCTGCAGTTAGTTTCAGAATGGGTGGCAAGGAATAAGGTCCTAAATATTTGAAAAACTAAAAGCATTGTATTTGGGACAAGTCATTCACTGTACCCTTAACCTCAACTAAATCTTGTAATAAATAATATGGAAATTGAGCAAGTTGAGGTGACTAAACTGCTTGGAGTAACCCTGGATTGTAAACGGTCATGGTCAAAACATATTGATACAACAGTAGCTAAGATGGGGAGAAGTCTGTCCATAATAAAGTGTTGCTCTACCTTCTTAAACTTCTTGTAACTCTCAAACCCGGATCCGGGAGCGTAATCATCGCTTCAAACGAATTAGCATAACGCAGAGGACATAAATCTTCCTATTCATGAAAATCACAGATGAAATATATTGAGACACAGCTTAGCCTTTTGTTAATCACACTGTCATCTCAGATTTTCAAAATATGTTTTTCAGCCAACGCTAGACAAGCATTTGTGTAAGTTTATCATGGCATAATGCTATGCTAGGCTCTGCTAGCGGCAGGCAACATTTTCACGAAAATTAGAAAAGCAATCAAATTGAATCATTTACCTTTGAAGAACTTTGGATGTTTTCACTCAGGAGACTCCCAGTTAGATAGCAAATGTTTTTTTCCAAAAACATTATTTTTGTAGGTGAAATAGCTCCCGTTCTTCACGTTTGGCTGAGAAATCGACCGGAAAATGCGGTCACTACAACGCCAAACTTTTTTCCAAATTAGCTCCATAATATAATATATATAATATAGACAGAAACATGGCAAACGTTGTTTAGAATCAATCCTCAAGGTGTTGTTCAACAAGTAGGTGTCTGCTTACTTTTGGTCATGTAGTGTACATATGGGCAGTACCAAAACCAGTGATCTAATGATTGTCTTTTCGCAGCTAAATCTGCAGTTAGGATGGTTGTATTCCCCATATACTGAATATGACATTCTATTGGTTGCAAGAATTTGTATAATAATTTAAATGGAAAAACTCATTGTTTTGTGTATCAGGTCATAAACCATGTGCCATGGAATCGGTGTATCGAAAATCTCCCAACTATTTTGCAACCTGTGTGGCGCAGCTGTCAATTTTTTTGTTCCTTAAATCAAACTGGTATACTGTTTTATTCATAATTTATTAAAATAATTTATTCATAGACAATTTTTGTCTTTAGTGCAGGGCCGACAGACATGTTCCTTACCTTCTCCCCTTTCCATTTGCCTCGTCCATTTTTGTAGTAATGCTGCAATCAGTTGTAATTTTGGATAGAGCAGGCATTTCCATATATATTTGTTAACTGCATGTGTGACGTAACTCGACCAGTCTTATTTATGATATAATTTACAAAGCTTATTAAAGTGAAATTGCACCCAGCTATTTTTTTTATTTTTTTATTTATTTAACTAGGCAAGTCAGTTAAGAACAAATTCTTATTTTCAATGACGTCCTAGGAACAGTTGGTTAACTGCCTTGTTCAGGGGCAGAACGACAGATTTTTACCTTGTCAGCTTGGGGATTCAATCTTGCAACCTTTCGGTTACTAGTCCAACGCTCTAACCACTAGGCTACCTGCCGCCCCTTTCTATGGCTTCTTTTAAAAATAGCAATATTTTGGAGATTATTTAATTTTTAAATAATCGAAAGTGAAAGGTTGTAATCTGAATGATGGGAAGAAGTCCATTCTTGAACACGAGGTGAACTATTGTTACCAATCTGCTAGAGAACCAGTTCGGATTTAAGTATAGTTTTTGTACGATTTAAGCCTTTATTAAGTGTTCCAATGCTTTAGTAATTGATAATTTCTTCCCCTCGAATTCATATTCATTATATAAATACGCCCGTTTAATTTTTGTCTGGCTTGTCATTCCAAAAAAAGTTCAATAGTCTTTGCTCATATAATTTAAAAAACAAATCATTAGATGTAGGCGGGGCCATAAGCAAATAGGTCAACTGGGATATGACTAAATAATTAATCAGGGTGATTTTTCCACAAATAGACAGGTTGTCCTTTCCATAGTAACAAGATTTTATCTAATTTGGCTAACTTTCTATTAAAATGTATTGTAGCGAGATCATTTGTTTCTTTCGGGATATGAATACCAAGTATGTCCACTTCACCGTCTGACCATTTTATTGGTAAACAACACGATAATGGCAAACTTTTATTTTTAGCAATCCAATATAAAATATGGTGCATTTATCATCATTCGGTTATAATCCAGAGAGGTTAGAAATGTTATATAGATCATCTGTGAGGCTATGCAGGGATCCAAATAGCGGATTTAAAAGAAAACATGAATCATCAGCATACATTGACACCTTTGTTTTTAAGCCCTGGATTTCTAGCCCTTTGATATTTTTGTTGGATCTGATTTTAATAGCTAACTATTCGATGGCCGTAAATAAATAGAAATGTCTATCATGGACATCCTTGTTTTACTCTTCTTTACAATTTAATACTTTCTGATAAGTAGACATGATTTACTATTTTACACCTGGGGTTACTATATATAACTTTAACCCATTGTGTAAGAGATTCTTCAAAATTCTAATGGTCCAGGCATTTAATTATATGCTCTATGCATTTTGCTAGGATTTTGGCATCACAACACTGTGTAAGGGGTCTCCAGTTTTTTAGGTGGACTGGATCTTTATACTGTATTTACCACCTGGGTCCTATTTCAGTAATAGTGAATTCAGACTTTCTTGCTGAGTATCAGATAGTCTACCGCTTTTATAGGATTGGTTAAAACAGAACTTTGAGTACATTGAAAAAATATTTGATATAACTCAACTGGTGTGCCACCCAGCCCTGAAGTTTTCATGACCTTGAAGGCTTTAATTGCATCTAAGTTATTCCTCTGTAATTAGGCCTTCACATGAGTCTTTCTGTATAGCTGTTAATTTTACACTATTAATAGAAAAAAAATCCTTACAATTAACTTTAGTTCATGGAGATGGAGGAGACTGAAATTAAAACATGAATCATGGATGACTCTGTCATTTATAGCAAGTTTCAGTAAATTATTTTTGATCGCATTTCTATGTTGAAGATTTAAAAAAAATATATATATTTTTCCCTGTATTCCAGTTCGCCTTATTTTTATAATATATTACACTTGATCTTTCTTCAATAAGTTCCTTAATTTATTTTTGTTTTTCCTCTAACTTATTCTGTGCCTCTATGGCACAGTTTTTATTACCATCTATCTGCATTGTTAGACCTTCAATTTCCTTTGTTAATATGGACTCTTTTCACCCTAAATTGCTTTTGTTTTATAGATGAGTATCGAATTGCATGGCCTCTAAAGACACTTTTAAAAGTATCCCAAACAATAAGGGTATCTGCTGTACCTATGTTCTGTAGGGAAAAGGCAGGTATAAATTATTCTGTCTTGGTTAAAAACAAGTTGTCATGCAGTAAGCTTTGACTATATTTCCAGTATCCTCGCCCTTGCAGAAATTCTGTAAGAGTAATGTGAATACCAATTATTTGATGGTCCGACCGCATTCTGTCACCAATCAACACTAAACATTTGCTGGCAACGAAAATTACATAAGGAATTAGTCAAGACGACTTGCTTGATTGAGCCTCCTCCATGTATATCTCACTAGGTCAGGATATTTAAGCCTCCATATACCCGCTAGTTCCAATATATCCATAATATTCGTAATTTCCTTAAGCGCTTACCGTTCAAAAGTTTGGGGTCACTTAGAAATATCCTTGTTTTTGAAAGAAAAGCTCATTTTTTGTCCATTAAAATAACATCAAATTGAAATACAGTGTAGACATTGTTAATGTTGTAACTGACTATTCTTTCAAAAACAAGGACATTTCTAAGTGACCCCAAACTTTTGAACGGTTGTGTATATATTATTGAAGAAGTGTGGATCATCGTTATTTGGACCATGTAGATCAATGAGCCAGATCTGTGTATGGGTCCAGTAGCATATTTAAAAGGATCCACCTTCCTTGCTGATCTGTTTGAACAGTTTGCATATTCGGATCAAAATTATTGTTCATTAATATCATCACCCCTTTTGAGTTTCTTTGCCCATGGGAGAAATATATTTCGCCCCCAGTCATTTTTCCATACAACTTCTTCTAAAGGTGTAGAATGAGTTTCCTGTAAACAATAGATATATTTCTTCTAGGGGAAGGAAGCCAGATAAAGACTGATCGTCTTTTATTATTATCTGCTAAACCATTACAATTATAACCAGCTATACTTATTTCACCACTTGCCATAATGAGATACAAGTTTAGATTATACATACCATAATATGTTTGTAAACTTACCATTAAGAAATACCATGATAACTGAGTGTTCATATAGCTGTACCATGATATTTTCACTGTTAAGCATAATGTGGGTGGGACAGTGAGGGTGCCGGAGGGTAGGGCTAATGTTATGTACATAATGTTGCTGCTACCGTCTCGTATCACCGAAAAGAGCTTCTGAACATCAGAACTTGGATTATTCACCTCAAATTGGACGAGGAATTCTTCAATGTGTCGGACGCGAGGGATATACTGCAGACACCCGACCAGGCCCCGATCCCTGTGATTAGCTGGAGAAGGAAACTGAGATTTCGAGGCAAAAGATCAGGGTTCCTTGCAAGGATCAGGCGACGAGTGGCTAATCTTCCCTTGCCTTCCGTTCTGCTAGCTAACGTTATATCGCTGGAAAATAAATGGGACGAACTGAAAGCACTTACATCCTACCAACGGGACATTAAAAACTGTAATATCTTATGTTTCCCCGAGTCGTGGCTGAACGATGACATTAAGAACATACAGCTGGTGGGTTATACACTCTATCAGCAAGACAGAACAGCAGCCTCTGGTAAGACACAGGACGGAGACCTATGCATTTATGTAAACAACAGCTGGTACACAATATCTAAGGAAGTCTCATGGTTTTGTTCGCCGGATGTAGAGTATCTCATGATAAGCTGTAGACCACACTATCTACCGAGAGTTTTCATCCGTTTTTTTCGTAGCTGTCTTACATTCCACCAGAGAGCGAGGTTGGCACTAAAACCGCACTAAAACCGCACTAAATGAGCTGTATTACTGCCATAAGCAAACAGGAAAATGCTCATCCAGAGGCGGCGCTCCAAGTGTCCAGTGACTTTAATGCAGGGAAACTTAAATCGGTTTTACCGAATTTCTATCAGCATGTTAAATGTGCAACCAGAGGGGAAAGAACTCTAGACCACCTTTACTCCACACACAGAGACGCATACAAAGCTCTCCCTCGTCCTCCATTTAGCAAATCTGACCATAACTCTATCCTCCTGATTCCTGCTTACAAGCAAGAATTAAAGCAGGAAGCACCAGTGACTCGGTCAATAAAAAAGTGGTCAGATGAAGCAGATGCTAAACTACAGGACTGTTTTGCTAGCACAGACTGGAATATGTTCAGGGATTCTTCCAATGTCATTGAGGAGTACACCACATCAGTCACTGGCTTATCAATAAGTGCATAGAGGACGTCGTCCCCCCACAGTGACTGTACGTACATACCCCAAACAGAAGCCATGGATTACAGGCAAAATATGCACTGAGCTAAAGGGTAGAGCTGCTGCTTTCAAGGTGGGGGACTCTAACCCGGAAGATTATAAGAAATCCCGCTATGCCCTGCGACGAACCATCAAACAGGCAAAGTGTCAATACAGGACTAGGATTTACTTGTACTACACAGGCTCTGATGCTTGTCGGATGTGGCAGGGCTTGCAAACTATTACAGAATACAAAGGGAAGCACAGCCGAGAGCTGCCAAGTGACACGAGCCTACTAGACTAGCTAAATAATTTATATGCTCACTTCGAGGTAACACTGAAACATGCATGAGAGCATCAGCTGTTCTGGATGACTGTGTGATCACCCTCCCCGCAGCCGATTTAAGACCTTTAAACAGGTCAACATTCACAAGGCTGCTGGGCCAGACGGATTACCAGGACGTGTGCTCCGAGCATGCGCTGACCAACTGGCAAGTGTCTGCACTGACATTTTCAACCTCTTCCTGTCTGAGTCTGTAATACCAACATATAGCATAGCAGACAACCGTAGTCCCTGTGCCCAAGAACACAAAAGTAACCTGCCTAAATGACTACCGACCCTGTAGCACTCACGTCTGTACAAAAGAAACACCTATGTGAGAATGCTATTCATTGACGACAGCTCTGCGTTCAACACCATAGTGCTCATCACTAAGCTAAGGACCCTGGGACTAAACACCTCCCTCTGCAACTGGATCCTATACTTCCTGACAGGCAGCCCCCAGGTGGTAAGTGTAGGTAACAACACATCCGCCACGCTGATCCTCAACACGGGGGCCCCTCAGGGGGTGTGTGCCCAGTCCCCTCCTGTACTCCATGTTCGCTCATGACTGCATACCCAGGTACAACTCCAACACCGTCATTATGTTTGCTGATGACTCAACAGTTGTAGGCCTGATCACCGACAATGATGAGACAGCCTATAGGGAGGAGGTGACCGTGTGGTGCAAGGACAACAACCTCTCCCTCAACGTGATCAAGAAAAAGGAGTTGATTGAAGACTACAGGAAAAGCAGGACCGAGCACGCCCCCATTCTTATCGACGGGGCTGTAGTGGAGCAGGTTAAGAGCTTCAAATTCCTTGGCGTCCACACCACCAACAAACTAACATGGTCCAAGCACACCAAGACAGTCGTGAAGAGGACACAACAACACCTATTCCCCCTTAGGAGACTGAAAATATTTGGCATGGGTCCTCAGATCCCATACCAAAGGTTTTTGCAGCTGCACCATCAAGAGCATCCTGACGGGTTGCATCACTGCCTGGTATTGCAACTGCTCCGACAGCAAGGCACTACAGAGGGTAGTGCGTACAGCCCAGCACATCACCGGGGTTCAGCTCCCTGCCATCCAGGATCTCTATACCAGGTGGTGTCAGAGGAAGGCCCTAAAAATTGTCAAAGACTCCAACCACCCTAGTCATAGATTGATCTTTCTGCTACCGCACGGCAGGTCTAGGTCCAAGAGGCTTCTAAACAACTTCTACCGCCAAGCCATAACACTCCTGAACAGCTAATTAAATGGATACCCAGACTATTTGCACCCCCATGCTGATGCTACTCTCTGTTAAGACCTATGCCTAGCCACTTTAATAACGCTACCTGCATGTATATAATTACCTCGACACCGGTGCCCACGCACATTGACACATTGACTCTGTACCAGTACCCCCTGTATATAGCCCCGCTATTGTTATTTACTGCTGCTCTTTAATTATTTGTTTTTCCATGTTTTCTCTTTCATTTTTATTAGATATTTTCTTAAAACTGCATTGGTGGTTAAGGGCTTGTAGTAAGCATGTCACTCACTGTAAGGTCTACACATGTTGTATTCGTCACATGTGACCTCTAATTGTTCTCCAATATTCCACCAGCTAAAACCTCCCCCCATTCCAGGTTGGGTTGTCGTCCCAGTGACTAGCTGGCCATCACTGTACACATGGATCCTAGGGCCTTTAAGAGATACGGGCCCAGCCTACAGGAAGGAGGTGAGTGCCCTGGCAGAGTGGTGCCAGGAAAATAACCTCTCCCTCAACGTCAACAAAAACAAAGAAGCTGGTCGTGGACTTCAGAAAACAGCAGAGGAAGTACTCCCCTATCCACATCGACGGGACCGCAGTGAAGAAGGTGGAAAGCTTTAAGTTCCTTGGCATACACATCACTGACAATCTGAAATGGTCCACCCACACAGTGGTGAAGAAGGCGCAACAGTGCCTCTTCAATCACTGGAGGCTGAAGAAATTCGGCATGGTCCCTAAGGCCCTCAGAAACTTTTACAGATGCACAATTGAGAGCATCCTGTCTGGCTGTATCACCGCCCTTTACAGCAACTGCACCGCCTGCAACCGTAGGGCTCTCCAGAGGATGGTGTGGTCTGCCCAACGCATCACAGGGGGCACACTGCTTGCCCTCCAGAAAATCTACAACACCTGATGTCACGCGAAGGCCAAAAAGATTATCACGGACAACATCCACCCGAGCTACGGCCTGTTCACCCCGCTATCATCCAGAAGGCGAGGTCAGTACAGGTGCATCAAAGCTGGGAATGAGAAGCAGAAGCTATTTTTCAATCTCAAGGCCATCAGACTGTTAAATAGCCATCACTAGCAGGTTACCACCCGAATACTCAACCCAGCACATGTTGCCACTTACAGTACAGAACCAGATTCTCAGTCAACAGCATTTTGAACACATTCATCTCTGTTTTACTGCATCTAGTTATTTAAAAATGTATATATAAAAAAACATTGCATATCTTAATTTATTCCCACAATTGACGAATCATTTGCATAATAATATCAGCACTTCTACGAAGGATTGTAACCTGTAACAAGGGCTGGCAGTATGAATTCTACATTTTGTCAACAGATGTGGGATGCATAGACTCACTCAACCCACCCCATCCAAACAAACACCTCTGCCCCTCTCCCCTTCCACCCATAGATCGACCTTTCCCACACACAAACACAAGCTAACATTTTCAACAGTTGTTCCATCCCGGGCCCCAACTAAAGGGAAGACTTGATGTGTGAATGTGTAAAACAGTTTGGCTATTTAGAAATTGAGCAGGAATGGGAAGATTTAATTAACCAATCTAGTCCTAGCTTATAGAGCTCTTCCCCCCCAACACCCACACACGCTGGTCCACCGTTATGACCAATCTTCTCAAGAACCTCTGTGCAGTTAGACCATTTTGATTATTCTGTGCCACCATGGCCACAATAAAATGCCCTCTCTCTGATTGTCCAAGTGTGACTCCCTCCCCATGGGTTACTGCAGCCAGTGTAGCCAGCAATGCCATTACCTGCGGGTACTCCACTCTCATTAGCAGCTTTGAGAAAATCCTAGTATATTATGCTCACCCATTCGGGGGCTTAGACTTTTGGGCCTACTCTACCAGGCAGGCTCAGACTCTTGATGGGGTGGTGCTGCATCAGTGAGTCTCTGACTGCGTTCAACTTTCTGTCATGGCTGCATAGCCTACTTGCAATAGGAAACCATGTGTTTGGTGTATTTGATACCATTCCACAAATTCCGCTCCCGCCTTCACCACGAGCCCATCCTCCCCAATGAAGGTACCACCAACATCCTGTGCCGCATACTGTGCCTTTTTTATGTCCTCTTGTTTGTAGTGTTTTTATTTCTACCTTGTTGATTACTGCCTACTTTTTGGCTTTGGGTACTTTGTGTACCAGTTCCTTGTATTTGGGGATTTATTATTTCATGAATTATCCTATCTTTTATCTATTTTATCTATCTACTATACATAAAAAAATATATAATACCAATTATTTGACAACATTCCTTAACTTGAATAGTGTAGTGTATTTATAGTTAAAGTATTAATTGTTGTATTTTATTATTTCTGTGAAAAATATATATAAAATAATTAACTCCAGAGCACCAAATTTTCGCGCTTTGATATTGTCTGTATATCAAATAAGGCATTCTCTTATCTTGTTCTCTATTTTAAGTTCAATAACATTGACAGTTTAGTTTCAGCTTTTTCGTTTATTTTTCTCATTTGAAGGGCTCGCGCGCCTTCCATCTTTTTACGGACATGCCCAAGCACGCCTAATTTGGTGGTGAAAAAGGTCATCGGTGTCAGTCAAAGAGTCTCTTCATTTTCCTTTAGAGTTTGGTTCTCTATTTTTTCTGTGTTTACTCTCTGCTATGTTTTGTTGTTGACTGTGTTGGTTGTCTTTGTCTATACAATTCTCTAGCCTTACAAGCTGTTTTGAGTTATCCAGTGTGGATGTTGTTGCACACGAGTGAGCAGATCAGCGTAGAAGTACTATTATTTAGTCAGTTTTAGGGACATTAATCTATATGCTTTTTTCACGAGGCATTCTGAACCGCCATGCTACCTTCTTATTGAGTCATTGTTAGTTTTACACTTAAGACATGCTGTTGTGCTGTAGAATTTGTGAATGTTGTCTCTTGATTAAATAAAAAATAATACTCATCAATCTACACACAATACTCCATAATGACAAAGCGAAAACAGGTTTTTAGAATAAAAAAAAAATGTATTAATAATTTTAAAAACATACCTTATTTACGTACAGTACCACTCAAATGTTTGGACACACCTACTCATTCAAGGGCTTTTCTACATTGTAGACATCAAAACTATGAAATAACACATATGCAATTATGTAGTAACCAAAAAAGTGTTAAACAAATCCAAATATGCATAAATTATACATAAGCATAGGCCTATATTTGAAAAAACAGAATTAAAATAATTATTGTGACATAGCGTACCACATATAACAGGATATATATATTTTGTTTTTTTTGCTGATTTCAGTTGTCTTTGGTACTGATATTCAGTTACCTTGTGCTACGCTCAAAAATGTATATATTTGAGTCTGGGGGAGAACTTCTAGGCTTAGGCGAAGCTGTTGGTTTATTGATTACATTATTTTATTTTTTTCATAATTAATAGGCTGACACTACTTTAAGCAACAGAATATCAAATAGTCGAATAAACCTTATTTTTGTACCGTTACTTTAGATACTAAAGAAAATCTGCCAAAATGGAGTCTCAGATCCGCCAGAACTATCACCACGATTGCGAAGCTGCTATCAACCGGATGATCAACTTGGAGATTTCATCTCTTCTCTCACCTTCAATTCCTTTCTGGAGCATGCAGAGATGGGGGCAGTCAACAGTTTAATGAAATATGTTTGTTGTGAAAACATGTTACTATCAATGTTCCCGAACAGATTTCACTTGGTTTCCCATATGAACCACTGGCTGGCTGCAGGAACATGGTTGGAGGGCGCACGGCATACAGAGTTTGGGCGGAATATCACCTTTCGAGCAGCAAGAGGCTGCATGCTCCTCAAACAGTGGTTGAGGCATGAAGTGAAATAACCTGAGTAGCCTGCCGGTGGGAAAGCGGCCTCCATTCGCTATTCGAATGCCTTGTTCCTGCCCGTTTGATAATGGGCCATTCTAAATCGAAACTAGCCTGAGGCAAGGAAGAGAGCGCAAGCTTTTTGTGACTTTCTCAAATGATCAATAGCGTATTGTCGCATCATGCAGCCCATATATGTTTTAATTTCTAAGACAGTCTAAAGTTTGTATCATTCACAACTAAAGTTGCCAAATTACTCTAAATGGAGCATATAGGACCTGTTTGAAATTATCACATTTATGCTCAACTTAGCCTTTTCATATGCGCACTTGCTCTGGAATGGTAAAAATATAATTTCTATTTTATTCAACTAAGTTCAATTATATTCTTCTTACTAGAAAATCATATAATATAAAATAATGGAATTGGACTTCTACGCATATCTTGTCAGCTATATGAACACACCTACAGACTATGGCATTGCCCATTGCCAGATAACATACAGTAGGCCAACTCATATACTGTTCTTCTGAAATACATTTTGTAATTAATGCATTTGTATCTTTATCTTTTTTAAATTAAACTGATTTGGTGAGGGCTGCAAGATGTTTACCAGGTTTATTTGCCATTAAGTACTAGGCTTTATTTGAGATTAACCTGTATTTGTTGGCTCACTTCAAAATTTTATTTACTTCTTTACCATATAAAGATTTTGTGCTTTTTCTAAAATAGTGATTTATTTTTCTTTAATTTTAATTTCTAACTCAGATTTAACTATTGCGGAATATGAAATTATCATTCCCCTAATTAGATCAAGTTATTTTGCAGGGTGTGCGTGTGTCAGGCAACCCGCAGACCAGGGCGTACAGAGCTAGTTTAGTCAGTCTCCCATAGGAATTACCTGTTAGCAGAGCTATTACCTGTTAGCAGAGGCACACACACACCATGTAATCCCTTCCATATGAAATGTGTGTCTCGTGCCAGACAGTCAGAGCCCGTGGGGTGCAGTAGAGTACTGGCTTGCCACTCATTCCTCTACCATCAAGGCTCAGTTCACCCCTGGGGACCGGTGTCTTATTTCTCAAAGAATCAGATTGGTTTTTGCATGTTCCACCATCCTGACATCAGCCCATTCCTTTAAAGGATCTAGTAACATTTCCACCTGCAACTTTCGCCAAATGTCAATTGCATACCAGTAGTAGCAAAGGAATATATATCCATGAGTGTAAAGCATACTTTTCAGAACGTAGCATTTTATATGTGACTATCTGGTCCGGCTGCACTTTGATTCTACCATATTGCGGACACTTATCAGTCCTTTCAGATCTACATAAATGGCGGGGGGCTTGATATTGGGCAAAATTTCAGAACACACTGAATGGATTTACTTCAAGACTGAAACATTTGTACTAGTATAATTCCATATAATTCTCTGTTGGCCTCCAATTATATTGGATCGAATTAAAACCACTTTTCTATTGTGTTCCCCCTACCTCTAACCCACTTCATTCACTCTCGTTCTCTCTATCTCTCTCTCTTTCTTTCCCTGTGATCTCTCTCATTCTCTCTCTCTCTTCCCCTCTCTGATCTCTCTTTCCCTCTCTGATCTCTCTCGCTCTCTCTCTCTTTCCCTCTCTGATCTCTCTCTCTCTCTCTCCCTCTGATCTCTCTCTCTCTCTCTCCCTCTCTGATCTCTCTCTCTCTCTTTCCCTCTCTGATCTCTCTCTTTTCCTCTCTGATCTCTCTCTTTCCCTCTCTGATCTCTCTCGTTCTCTCTCTCTCTCGCTCTCTCTCTGATCTGTCTCTCTAGAAAGAGCAAGAGGTTGTTTGCTGAACTGTGGAGCATCGACGACAGAAAGACTCTTTTGGACTGGGTGCAGCTAAACTCCTAATCACACACACTCAGAAATCCCTGGCCATTGTGACTCTAAGCCTGGTTTGTCCTCTTGTGTTCTCCATAAAGTCTCTCTAGCCCTGACTCAGGAAGGACTAAAGCCCTGAGGGAACAGGAGGAACAACATTAATCTCTGTATCTATAGAAAATGAAACACACACACCATTAAATGCCAAAGCACATGCAAGTGCGCGGCGGATTAGCGGGGCCAGTGATGCGAGACCTATCTCTAAACCCAGTCATTTTTTTAATTGAACCTTTATTAAACTAGGCAAGTCAGTTAAGAACACATTCTTATTTGCAATGACCGCCTACACAGGCCAAACCCGGGTGACGCTGAGCCAATTGTGCGCCGCCCTATGGGACTCCCAATCACGGCCGGTTATGCCTGGATTTGAACCAGAGTGTCTAGTTTTTCTTTGGTACCAGGTAGTTTAATTGTATTAGTAAGTAAATACCTAAAGGTACCCAGTTACCATTGTTGGTCAATACCAGCTGAAACAGCAAGTTTATCTATGGTTAGGGAAACTCATAGCGTTAATGCACGCTTGCTGTGAATCCAGTATGAGACCGCGCAGAGAAGCAGGGGATAGCGTTATTTTGACAAGCATAGGCGAGAGACGTGTTTTGATAATGCAACCTATGGTTTACAAAAAGAGGTCAGGAATTTGCATTTGAGGCAGGATTTAGGATTTTAGTTTCAGTGTGATTGGGACTGGATTGGAAAATAGCCTAGGCTCTAGGACAGGAGAAGATAGTTTTCCCTCATGCCTCTCTGAATTGTTCAGACTTCATGTCTGTGACAGAGAGGCCTATGTAGTGAATTTAGCATAGGCCTAGCAAATTTGAGACTGTCTGAAGAGACAAAATGACAGCCCAAAGAGGCACATGTTATGTTCTAGGTTACTGTAGGGGTTTCCTGTAGGGTTTATTAACTGCATTCAGGTCCCGTGTGCAGTTCAGCAGTGTGCTTTGAATTCATGGCGACTTTGTGTGAAGTAAATGCGCTAGGCTAAAGGCAAACTGTTTGGATAATGTGCTATTTTATTTTCTGCTAATCTGATGCTGTGTATGTTGTGTATTTTGTGGAAATGCATTAGTGCCAACATTGGGTAATATTTTTGTAATTTCCCAGGTTTTTTTGGTTGAAATGTGAATAGCGTCCCCGGGACAGTCCCAGGCTCCTGGTTACCCATGTTAATCACTAATTCAGATTTAGTCTGGGTACCAGTCTGTTTAGCTATCATTCCACTCCTTGCCACTCCTGTCATTTGGCAAGTGACAGGAGTGGAATGTTATCTAAAATGATTGTTACCTATCCTAATTCAGGCTGTGTGGGTAGAAGGAATTCAGGCTTGTACAATTCAATAAAAAAAAAAAAAACTTTATTCAGACTGTTGAATCTTTGTGTTGATTTCTCTAGTGTGAAACTCACTGTCTAATGAAATACTTATCTTCCATTTTTAATGTCTGATTTAGTTTCAGTGATACCATTTGCGTAACGCTTTACTTGACACCCAGTGTCATAACAGGAGACATAATATGGTCATAACACTGTTATGACCCATATTTACGCCTGTTGTGACATTGTGTTATTTTATGGCTGGTTATGACACCTAAATTAGTTTCAAAACCCACATTTTATTTAAAGTCATGTTTTTTCATAATATTTTAAATAACAAGAAGCATTATGACCATCGTGTTACTTTACTTAGACTAAGAAAATAAACTTTATGAAACAAAAAGCGTTATGACCATCATAACCATATAAAACAGAAAGGCCTATCAAATCAAATTTTATTTGTCACATGCACCGAATACAACCTTACAGTGAAATGCTTACTTACAAGCCCTTAACCAACAATGCAGTTTAAAGAAAATACCTAAAAAACGTAAGAAATAAAAGTAACAAATAATTCAAGTGCAGAAGTAAAATAACAAAAGGCGGCTATATACAGGGGGTACCGGTACAGAGTCAATGTGTGGGTCACCGATGTCAAGGTAATATGTTCATGTAGATAGAGTTATTAAAGTGACCATGTATAGATAATAACTGAGAGAAGCAGCAGCATAGAGGAGGGCAGGGGGGGGGGGCAATCCAAATAGTCTGGGTAAACATTTAATTAGATGTTCAGGAGTCTTATGGCTTGGGGGTAGAAGCTGTTTAGAAGCCTCTTGGACCTAGACTTGGCGCTCAGGTATTACTTCCCGTGCAGTAGCAGAGAGAACAGTCTATGACTAGGGTGGCTGGAGTCTGACAATTTTTAGGGCCTTCCTCTGACACCGCCTGGTATAGAGGTCCTGGATGGCAGGAAGCTTGGCCCCGGTGATGTACTGGGCCGTACGCACTACCCTCTGTAGGACCTTGCTGTCTGAAGCCAAGCAGTAGCCATACCAGGCAGTGATGCAACCCGTCAGGATGCTCTCGGTGGTGCAGCTGTAAAACCTTTGGCATGGGCTCTGAGGACCCATGCCAAATCTTTTCAGTCTCCTGAGGGGGAATAGGTTTTGTTGTGCCCTCTAAACGACTGTCTTGGTATGCTTGGACCACGTTAGTTTGTTGGTAAATTTGAAGCTCTCAACCTGCTCCACTACAGCCCCGTAGATGAGAATGGGGGCGTGCTCGGTCCTCCTTTTCCTGTAGTCCACAATCAACACCTTTGTCTTGATCACATTGAGGCAGGGGTTGGTGTCCTTGCACCAAACGGTCAGGTCTCTGACCTCCCTATCGTCTCATCGTTGTCGGAGATCAGGCCTACCACTGTTGTGTCATCTGCAAACTTAATGATGGTGTTGGAGTCGTGCCTGGCCTTGCAGTCATGAGTGAACAGGGAGTACAGGAGGGGACTGTGAACGCACCCCTGAGGGGCCCCCATGTGGGGGATGTGTTGTTACCTACCCTTACCATCTGGGGGCGTCCCGTCAGGAAGTCCAGGATCCAGTTGCAGAGGGAGGTGTTTAGTCCCAGGGTCCTAGTGATGAGCTTTGAGGGCACTATGGTGTTGAATGCTGAGCTGTAGTGAATAGCATTCTCATGTAGGTGTTCCTTTTGTCCAGGTGTGAAAGGGCAATGTGGAGTGCAATAGAGATTGCATCATCCGTGGATCTGTTGGGGCGGTATGCACATTGGAGTGGGTTTCTGGGATAATGGTGTTGATGTGAGTCATGACCAGCCTTTCAAAGCACTTCATGGCTACAGACGTGAGTGCTATGGGTTGGTAGTCATTTAGGCAGGTTACCTTAGTGTTCTTGGGCACAGGGACTATGGTGGTCTGCTTGAAACATGTGTGTATTACAGACTAACAGGGAGAGGTTGAAAATGTCAGTGAAGACACTTGCCAGTTGGTCAGCGCATGATCGGAGTACACGTCCTGGTAATCCGTCTGGCCCCGCAGCCTTGTGAATGTTGACCTGTTTAAAGGTCTTACTCAAATCGACTGCGGAGAGCGTGATCACACAGTCATCCGGAACAGCTGATACTCTCATGCATATTTCAGTGTTACTTGCCTCGAAGCGAGCATAGAAGTAATTTAGCTCATCTTTTAGGCGTGTGTCACTGAGCAGCTCTCGGCTGTGCTTCCCTTTGTAGTCTGTAATAGTTTGCAAGCCCTGCCACATCTGACGAGCGTCAGAGCCGGTGTAATACGATTCAATCTTAGTCCTGTATTGATGCTTTGCCTGTTTGATGGTTCGTCGGAGGGCATAGCGGGATTTCTTATAATCTTCCGGGTTAGAGTCCCGCTCCTTGAAAGCAGCAGCTCTACCCTTAAACTCAGTGCGAATGTTGCCTGTAATCCATGGTTTCTGGTTGGGGTATGTACGTACAGTCACTGTGGGGATGATATCATCGATGCACTTATTGATGAAGCCAGTGACTGATGTTGTGACTTCCAATGCCATCGGAAATCTGTGCTAGCAAAACAGTCCTGTAGTTTAGCATCTACTTCATCTGACCACTTTTTTATTGACCGAGTTACTGGTCCTTCCTGCTTTAATTTTAGCTTGTAAGCAGGAATCAGGAGGATAGAATTATGGTCAGATTTGCCAAATGGAGGCCGAGGGACAGCTTTGTATACGTCTCTGTGTGTGTGGAGTAAAGGCGGTCTAGAGTTTTTTCCCCCCTCTGGTTGCACATTTAACATGCTGATAGAAATTCACTAAAACAGATTTAAGTTTCCCTGCATTAACGTCCCCGGCCACTAGGAGCGGTGCCTCTGGAAGAACATTTTCCTGTTTGCTTATGGCGGTGTACAGCTCATTGAGTGCGGTCTCAGTGCCAGCATTGGTCTGTGGTGTTATGTAGACAGCTACGAAAAATACAGATAAACTGTCTAGGTAGATAGTGTGGTCTACAGCTTTTCATAAGATACTCTACCGAAGGCGAGCAAAATCTTGAGGCTTCCTTAGATATCGTTTACCAGCTGTTGTTTACAAATATACATAGGCCGTCACCCCGTCTGTTCTTATATCCTGCCTCTAGAGTGTATAACCCTCCAACTCTATGTTGTTAATGTCATCGTTCAGCCAGGACTCAGTGAAACATACTTTTTGTTGGTAGAATATACGTGCTCTTAGTTCGTCCCAATTATTTTCCAGCTATTGAAAGTTGGCTAACAGTACGGATGGCAAAGGCAGATTAGTCACTCGTCGCCTGATCCTCACAAGGCTCCCTGATCTCCTTCCGCGAAATTTCAGTTTCTTACTCCTGTGAATGACTGGGATGAGGGCCTGTTTGAGTGTTTGGAGTATATCCTTCCCGTCTGACTCATTATAGAGAAATTCTTCGTACAGTTCAAGATGAGTAATCGCTGAGACGGTAGCAGCAACATTATGTACAAAATAAGTTACAAACAAAATAGTACGGTTGGTTAAGGGACAATAAAACCACAGCCATCTCTCATCAAAAAGTGGTTTTCTTGTCCCATTTGTGAATCTGTTCCTGCGTTCATCCTAGTCACCAGAAACCGAGAATTGGGTTAGGTGCATGTCTGACATCAATGTGTGTACAATTACAATGATAATTTAATATGGGTAATTTCATTGTTTTATATATAACATAAGTTATGACCTACTACATGAGTGTAAAAACCCACAAAACCTACCACGGGAGTTATTTTATGGCTGGTTATGAGTCATAACCAGCCATAAAAAGTAATTAAATAACGCAATATATGACAACAGGTCTAAATATGTTATGACGCCTGGGCATCAAGTAAAGTGTTACCAAAGTTGACAGCAAATATGAAATGCAGCATGTACTGTATGTGTGGTAGGACTATGATATCATGCGGTTGACCATTTTTTACTGAACTAGAGAATTCATGTAAGCCATGTTAGGCCTAGGAGAGAGAGTGGTGATGAGTCATCAGTCAAAAAGCGGTTGTCTCACACACTCCGCCTTTCATTCCATCAACTCGACTGCCTAAACTGCGGTGCACCAGTGCCCAACAAGCTGAGAGCATCAACATTGCATACACACTCTAGCCGACTACATTCCCAAAAATGCTGGGTTGTTTGGATGACCCAACTGTTGGTTTGCAGGTATTGGGTAACTTGCATTGTTTTCTTTAAACGGAGGAAGGTTGGGTTGTTGATGCTGGGTTATTGAGATATGACCCAGTGGGTCAGATCAGAAGACTGGAGGTGTGGTTTAGTAGGGGCGTGGCTTTCAGAAAATAATTTTTGGACACCTGTAAGAGTAAATGTCATGCCGGTTCATCTGTTCTGTTGTATTATCACGTTAAGGTTGAACACTGACACTTTTGTAGCTTTACACAAGTGTATGTGTCCCTTAAGAGCATATGCATATCCCAATGTTGGGATAGTTTCCACTTTTTTTGCAATATGTAAAAAATAATAATTTTATAGTACAATATGTAATGTGTAAAAACTATTCAAGGAAAATGTATGTGTACAAACTTAACCATGATGAACATGAAATTACATTTACTCTCACGGTTGGACAAAATAACTATCTGAAAGCCACGTCCCTAATATGCCAAGCCTCCTGAAAATAGCCTATAGATGGGTTAGTTGTTTAGCCACAAAACCGACGAGTGCGCAACTATGGGGCAAAACAGAAGGGGTTGGCTTAGATTGTTGATAACATGTAAACTATATTAAGCCTCAAATGTTTATTAAAAACATAAACACATTTTCACAATGAGCACTTGTCTCTCAAATACATAGTTACAGTTGTTTGTTAGCTAGCTAGTTAGCAAATTTATATTAGCATAGACGTGATATTAGTCAAAACACACACAAACAAAACATGGTATCAAGAACAAGATTAAAAATGTAGCTGCAAGCAGCAATGCCAGGGTTCAAGCTGTGGGTTCACTTTGCCACCATTAGGACAAATTGGAAACATTCCCCTTATTATTCTTTCTGTACTCCTTACCATGCTTGCCAAATATCAATATTCAAAATCAAACAGATCGATCAATATGATTTTACTGTATTTTATAATGTTGATTAATTTCAAACGTATTCTTCTCCAGAATCGCTGGACCGATAGGCACTAAATTTGGTACAGTATGTAGCATCTATGGACGCACGTCTTTCAACGCAACATTTTCCAATAGTCTAGCAAAAACAACATGACCGCTATAAGCCAATGAGCCATCATTCAAGTTTTTTCCTCTCCAACAGCACCACCATGTGGCCAAACTCTACAGGTTAGATTTGTCACTCATCTCCCTGAGCGTGTGTGCCATTACTCTGAGTCAAACCGATCAAGTGAAAAAAGATGTGCCTTTATAGCGCCACCATGTGGTCGATCTGCATGTGCTTGCATATGTTGTCTTGACAGTGTTTGGAACACACGTTTTTTTCCAATACTAATATCTGAGTCTGATTTATATGCATTTATGTGCCAGGTCATGCCCATCTGAATGTTTAATGTTGGTTTAGGTACTAGTCTGGAAAATGTTGCATTGAGTAACATTGGTCCATAGATGCTACATATCAAGTTTCGTGCAGATCGGTCATTCGATGCCAGAGGAGTAGCTCTTTGAGTTTTATTTCTTACTAAATTCAGAATGGTGGAAAATCTATATTGGAAGAGACTATGGGTTCTTGAGGCAAATCTAATTTATTTTGTCACATACACATGGATAGCAGATGTTAATGCGAGTGTAACGAAAGGCTTGTGCGTCTAGTTCCAACAGTGCAGTAATATCTAACAAATAATCAAACAATTCCCCAACAACTACCTAATACACACAAATCTAAAGGGATGAATGAGAATATGTAAGTATATGGATGAGCGATGACCGAGCGGCATAGGAAAAGTGCAATAAATGGTATAAAATACAGTATATACATATGATATGAGTAATGTAAGACATGTAAACATTAAGTGGCATTATTTAGAGTGCATAGTATAAAGTGACTAGTGATCCATTTATTAAAGTGGCCAGTGATTGGGGTCTCAATGTAAGGCAGCAGCCTCTCTGAGTTAGTGATTGCTGTAGCAGTCTGATGGCCTTGAGATAGAAGCTGTTTTTCAGTCTCTCGGTCCCAGCTTTGATGCAGCTGTACTGACCTTGCCTTCTGGATGGTAGTGGTGTGAACAGGTAGTGGCTCAGGTGATTGAATTCCTTTATGATCTTTTTGGCCTTCCTATGACATCGGGTGCTATAAGGTGTCATGGGGGGCAGGCAGTTTGCCCTCGGTGATGCGTTGTGCAGACCACACCACCCTCTGGAGAGCCTTGCCGTTTCTGTACCAGGCTGTGATACAGCCCGACAGGATGCTCTTGATTGTGCATCTATAAAAGTTTGTCAGGGTTTTGGGTGAGAAACCAAATTTCTTCAGCCTCCTGAGATTGAAGAGGCACTGCTGTGCTTTCTTCACCACATTGTCTGTGTGAGTGGACCATTTCAGTTTGTGTGTGATGTGTACGCCGAGGAACTTAAAACTTTCCACCTTCTCCACAAATATGTTTTGTGTGAAGAGAGGGACCTATGTACCAATCTTTTGGACGCTAGCTAACATGGGGTGAGAGGCGTGACCATTGCATGTTAACCTCTCTGCGCACCGAACACGGTAGGGGGATGAAATTCCACAACATATGGTGATCGCTACATAAATAGTCATATTAAACATTCATGAAAATACAAGTGTCTCACATGTTTCGAAAGCCGAGAATCTTGCTAATCCAACTGCGTTGTCAGATTTAAAAAAGGATTTACTGCGAAAGAATACGATGCGATTATCTGAGGATAGAGCCACGTAAAAAACAACTATTTCAACCAGCACAGGCGTAACAAAATCACAAACTGCAATAAAATAAATAGTTACACACAATGAATGGTCTTTTGTTTGATAAAATCGATTTTTATAGCCTAACACGAAACATTCACAACGCTTGTGTTGTGAATTCCGTCTCATTCCATTTTCGACGACACATTCGAGGTAAATACACACAAAACGAGACTTTTCCAGTCATGTTTGGTTTCATTGCAATCAACTGGTTTGTTTGTAACACAACCAAACCAATGGGTCATTTCGCGGGATGTATTGACTGAAAGAAACTGATTTGAAGACAACAAGTAATGATATCATTGTGTACCAATGATATGACCCCTGTTTCGTTGATTGACTATTTTAACCCAATGACCACTGATCGTCTTGAAATCTAGCTGGGTAGATAGCCTGGGTAGATAGTCAATGAGCTGAGGTAAACTGCAATATGTTATGTTTATGTGTTGGAAGACCAACCCATGTAGTAAACTCCGGCGTAAAGAGGTTAATTCGCCATTGACGATTCATACCGGAAGGAGCTACGCATGTTGCACACAGCATTCTTTTGGTAAAGAGCATATTCAGCTGTTTATATATCAATCAGTATGGCAACTAAGTCAGGGAAAGCTAAATCTAAGTCTAGATATACAGATGTACACACAATTTTAGAAGAAATTGATCGAGGACTTTCCCAAATGAAGGAATATTAAAGTTAAATCTAGAATTGGCTTCCTATTTCGCAACAAAGCATCCTTCACTCATGCTGCCAAACATACCCTTGTAAAACTGACCATCCTACCAATCCTCGACTTTGGCGATGTCATTTACAAAATAGCCTCCAATACCCTACTCAACAAATTGGATGCAGTCTATCACAGTGCAATCCGTTTTGTCACCAAAGCCCCATATACTACCCACCATTGCGACCTGTGCGCTCTCGTTGGCTGGCCCTCGCTTCATACTCGTCGCCAAACCCACTGGCTCCAGGTCATCTACAAGACCCTGCTAGGTAAAGTCCCCCCTTATCTCAGCTCGCTGGTCACCATAGCATCTCCTACCTGTAGCACACGCTCCAGCAGGTATATTTCTCTAGTCACCCCCAAAACCAATTCTTTCTTTGGCCGCCTCTCCTTCCAGTTCTCTGCTGCCAATGACTGGAACGAACTACAAAAATCTCTGAAACTGGAAACACATATCTCCCTCACTAGCTTTAAGCACCAACTGTCAGAGCATCTTACAGATTACTGCACCTGTACATAGCCCACTTATAATATAGCCCAAACAACTACCTCTTTCCCAACTGTATTTAATTTATTTATTTTGCTCCTTTGCACCCCATTCTTTTTATTTCTACTTTGCACATTCTTCCATTGCAAAACTACCATTCCAGTGTTTTACTTGCTATATTGTATTTACTTTGCCACCATGGCCTTTTTTGCCTTTACCTCCCTTCTCACCTCATTTGCTCACATTGTATATAGACTTGTTTATACTGTATTATTGACTGTATGTTTGTTTTACTCCATGTGTAACTAACTCTGTGTCGTTGTATCTGTTGAACTGCTTTGCTTTATCTTGGCCAGGTCGCAATTGTAAATGAGAACTTGTCTTCAACTTGCCTACCTGGTTAAATAAAGGTGAAATAAAAAAATAAAAAATAAAAAATATTTTTTGAACGGAGAGAACATAGTTTTGGACTGGTAAGTTATTTTCATGCTAATGCCGTTGTTTGAAATTAATAATATAAAATGTTATTTGTGAAATGAAATAGCCTATTTGAGGCTGTTGAGGGGAGGGCAGGCCCACAACAATGGCCAAAGTGAAATGGAGACATTTATTTAAAAAAATAAAGGGAACACTAAAATAACACATCCTAGATCTGAATGAATGAAATATTTTTATTAAATACTTTTTTCTTTACATAGTTGAATGTGCTGACAACAAAATCACACAAAAATTATCAATGGAAATCAAATGTATCAACCCATTGGAGTCACACTCAAAATTAAAGTGGAAAACCCCACTACAGGCTGATCCAACTTTGATGTAAATGTCCTTAAAACAAGTCAAAATGAGGCTCAGTAGTGTGTGTGGCCTCCATGTGCCTGTATGGCCTCCCTACAACGCCTGGACATGCTCCTGATGAGGCTCCTGGACAGTCTGTGGTGGATGGAGCGAGACATGATGTCCCAGATGTGCTCAATTGGATTCAGGTCTGGGGAACGGGCGGGCCAGTCCATAGCATCAATGCCTTCCTCTTGCATGAACTGCTGACACACTCCAGCCACATGAGGTCTAGCATTGTCTTGCATGAGGAGGAACCCAGGGCCAACCGCACCAGCATATGGTCTCACAAGGGGTCTGAGGATCTCATCTCGGTACCTAATGGCAGTCAGGCTACCTCTGGCGAGCACATGGAGGGCTGTGCGGCCCCCCAAATAAATGCCACCCCACACCATGACTGACCCACCGCCAAACCGGTGGGAGACATGGTTAAGAAAGAGTGTTCTGAACACTGATGTTAACCTTACTTGTTATAACCTTTTTGGACGAGACAGATTCCAAAGGTGGTGGAGTGGCAATCTTTACCAAGGACCACCTTCAGTGCTCGGTTGTCTCCACGAAGTCTGTCCCCAAACAATTTGACTTTCTGGTTTTCAGCATTACACTTTCAAATAGTTCTCTGTTGACTGTTGCTGGGTGTTACCTTCCACCATCAGCATTGGCCTGTAACCTACTGGCCCAAAGCTTTCTCCTGGCCCAAGCTCATTTAATAACTACCATTGTGTCGCTGAGTTGTCATAATGTTTCAGCAAATGTACATTATCCCAAGGGCATTGAAAGACACAATGTAAGTAACCTAATTTATGTCCCTCTTTACTGCCCTGAATGGCCCTGCTGATCCTTCAGCTATTGTATGCAGTGATCATATGCTTATGAACCAGAGTAATACTGTTAGCACTGAGGTGGTGTGCCCTAGCAGGAAGTCCAATGTGGCAGCTCACCCTGCACTAACATAAATAACCCGTCCTCCGATACACAACCCAACCAAACCTTCTTAACACAGCGTGCATCCAACCCGGAAGCCAGCCGCACCAATGTGTCGGAGGAAACACCGTGCACCTGGCAACCTTGGTTAGCACGCACTGCGCCCGGCCCACCACAGGAGTCGCTGGTGCGCGATGAGACAAGGACATCCCTACCGGCCGAGCCCTCACTAACCCGGACAATGCTAGGCCAATTGGGCGTCGCCCCACGGACCCCCCGGTCGCGGCCGGTTACGACAGAGTTTCTGATGGCACAGCTGGCGCTGCAGTACAGCGCCTTTAACCACTGCGCCACCCGGGAGGCCCCTACAATAGGTTTTTTAATGCCTCATCTGTCAAGCCCTGACCTTAGAGATCCTTATTATTCTCTGTTTGGTTAGGTCAGGGTGTGACTCGGGTGGGAAATTCTATGTTTTCTATTTCTTTGTTTTTGGCCGAGTGTGGTTCCCAATCATACTTAGGCAGCCTGTTTTCCACCTGAGTTTGTGGGATCTTGTTTTCTTGTTTTGCGCTTTCGTTTTTTTTGTCTTGTTATTTTGTTTTGGTGTCATCAATAAAAAGACGATGTATGCCTACCACGCTGCGCCATGGTCCACTCTTCATTCTCCAAACGAGAGCCGTTACAGAAGATCCCACCAAAAACGGACCAAGCAGCGTGGCTTGTCCAGGAGGACTGGACATGGGAGGAGATCCAGGCCGGAATGGATCGCCTTCCATGGGAGCAGACGGAGGCAGCAAGGGAGGAACAACGTCGACACCGGGGTGAGCGACCTCGAAGCAACACACGGGGAGATTGGCAGAGTCAGGGCTTAGACCTGAGCCAAGTCCCCTTGATTACTGTGGGGAGCGTGTGACTGGACTGGTCAGGCACCGTGGTATGCGGTCATGTGCACTGTGTCTCCAGCTTTGCTGCTGAACCTCTAACCAGAAGAAACACAATAAGGTTTCACCATCTTCGCTGATGAACCCCTAATAATAATAAATAGCTGCAAGCAGCAATGCCAGGGTTCAAGCTGTAGACCACTTTGCTACCATTAGAACAAATTGGACACATCGCCCTAGGAGGAGCTACTTCTGCTCTCCTTACTAAATGTTGTCTTCTCCAGGACGGTTAAACCGATCGGCACCAAATGTGTTATATAGCATCTATGGATGCATATCTTTAAACACAATATTTTCCATGACTCTTGCTCAAATGGAGATCCATAATAATAATAAAAACAATATGGCCGCAATAAGTCAATGAGCTTGCATTAATAACCTTTCCTGTCGAACAGAGCCACCATGCGGCCAAACTGAATCATATTTTACAGTTTAGCTAGACTCATATCCCTTAGCATTTGTGCCCAATTCCATCCCTTTGAGTAAAAATATCAAGAGATATAAACATGTGCCCGTTATAGTGCCGCCATGTCATTGATCTAAATGCTTAGATATGCTGAGTCTTGACAGTGTTTGGAACATGTGTACTAAAAATAGATTACATTAAAAACACCCAAGTGCTGGGTCAACACCGCATGAACATGAATAAAAACCAAAGGAACCCATTTTTAGGTAAACCCAACATGGCTGCGTCAAAATAACACAGCATGGGTAGTGTCCAATATTTAGCCAGCGCTGGGCTACCAAATATCACAAATTAGATGTTTTTTAACCCAGCATTTTTCTGTGGAGAGAGAGAGAGAGAGAGAGAGAGAGAGAGAGAGAGAGAGGCGGTCTCAAAGCCAATTGTTGCTGATCTAGGCTGTGATTCGACCACACTGTTTGTCCTCTCCAAGGCTTTCCCCCTCTGCTTTGCGAACAATAACCTTTCCATTTTCTGCATCTCATAACCTACTCTTTCCTCCATCTGGGATTTGGTCTACCTTTCTTTTCAACGTTTGGCAGATGTGGACATGGATCGTATCTGGGTTTATTAAGAAGTCATTGACGGGGTCTCTCTCGAATATGAGTTTCCCCGCAAGAGCTCTCACTTTGGCGGGGCAACTTTCCCGTGCACCTCGGCGCTCAGCCTGGTGATGCTTTGCCTGGTGACCACTTTCCCTCTTCATTCACTGAAAGGGGAAGTTTAAACACACACCGGCGGATTTGGTCTCGCATTCAATAGCCTACACACGGTTTTATAAAAAACAAAAAGGAGTAAATTAAAATGCAGAAGAGTGTCAGGTTTAATGAGGGACACGCTCTGTTCCTCTCAGTCGTTGCGCGTAAGGAGGGTACCAAGCGCGGTTATTTGAGCAAGAAGACCACGGAGAACAGCAGGTGGCACGAGAAGTTCTTTGCGCTGTACCAAAACGTGTTTTTTTACTTTGAAAACGAGCAGAGTGTACGCCCCGCCGGGATTTACCTCTTGGAGGGCTGCACCTGTGAGAGCGTGCCTGTTCCGAAGGTCTCCACAGCGGGAAAGGAGACCCTCGACAAACAGGTGAGAGAGAGACTTACGCAATCTGTGTATCTGTCTGTGGCTGCCAAACTTTCCCGCTGCAGCCTAAACTCTGATACCGGTAATATGTTTTCAGAACAGCTGCCCAGAGCATTCAGTCAACGAGAAAGGGAGAGGTAATGCAGTCTAGTAAAGCAGACGATCAGAACAAGATAGGGTGGTGAAGTGGACGTTGAACGGATCATAGTGATGATGGCACTTAATTGGCTTCATGCAGTATTCAAAATGTCAATCCTCTTTCCTATTTCCTACACCTCTTTCCTACACTATTCCTATAGCTTGAACAGTTCTCTTCCCACCCCTCTCATGTAGGCCTACACCCTGTGGTTTGGCAGCAAAATGTTATTTTCACTGATATGAAAATGACAGTTGCTGTCCACATTCAAATTTTCCTGTGTGTGAGTCATTTGAATGACATTTTCTGCATGTAGAGAAACCTGTTGAATGCGATCATATCATTGATTCATTTCAGGCTCTATCAAACATAAACAAATAATCTTATGGAATAGAGACAGTTGCTGTTGGAACTATATTTCAGTCACAAGCCATGGGTGCAGTATGTTATTAGATTTTGGCACTTATTATTGCCTTTATATCGATTCTGTTCCTGTTCTATGAGCCTTTGTGGTGACACACACACATATTAAAGAGACAATTGAAAAAAGGAGAGAGAGAGGGATAGATGACAAAGGCTAGTGTTTAAAGCCTTGTGTAGGCCTGTGTCTCCTACAGAAAGCTTTTAAAGCCTTGTGTTGGGCTCAGTTAAAGTCTGTTTGTTTGTGTATGTGCATGTAGGGCAGAGTCATAAATGTCTATCTCTTTGCCCCTGGCTATAACCAGACATGATAACTCCTCCCTTTTGGCTCTGCACTGGTCCTAATTGGTTCTCCCCAGGGAAGAGCTGGACAACTATGGCTAAACTGAAGAGGAGAGAGTAGGATAGGAGAAAGGGAGGAGGAGAGAAGAGATGGAAAGAGGAGAGGATAGGACAGAGGGGGGTGGAGGAGAGAAGAAATGGAAAGAGGAGAGATATAAAATGTATTCGTCACATATATACACAGCAAGTACAAAAGTTGCATCAAAACTCTTTTGCGCTAGCTCCCTCAACAATGCAATACCTGAATCAATAATAACAATGAAAAGAGTCAAGTAAAAAAGAACAAGTAGTAGAAGTAATTGAAGAGGTAGTATGCATAGTAATAATGGACTGTATTTACAAGTATGAAGTGGGTAGTTGAAGTCGGAAGTTTACATACCCTTAGGTTGGAGTCATTAAAACTTGTTTTTCAAAACTAACAAAATATAGTTCTGGAAAGTCGGTTAGGAGATCTACTTTGTGTATGACAAGTCATTTTTCCAATGATTGTTTACAGACAGATTATTTCACTTATTCCAGTTCACAATTGCAGTGGGCCAGAAGTTTACATACACTAAGTTGACTGTGCCTTTAAACAGCTTGGAATATTCCAGCAAATGACATCATGTTTTTAGAAGCTTCTGATAGGCTAATTGACATAATTTGAGTCAATTGGAGGTGTACCTGTGGATGTATTTCAAGGCCTACCTTCAAACTCAGTGCCTCTTTGCTTGACATCATATGGAAATCAAAAGATATCAGCCAAAAAATTGTAGACCTCCATAAGTCTGGTTCATCCTTGGGAGCAATTTCCAAATGCCTGAAGGTACCAAAAGTGCAAATCAATTTCAGAACAACAGCAAAGGACCTTGTGAAGATGCTGGAGGAAACTGGTATAAAAGTATCTATATCCACATTAAAACAAGTCCTATATCGACATAACCTGAAAGGCCGCTCAACAAGGAAGAAGCCACTGCACCAAAACTGCCTTAAAAAAAACAGACTGCGGTTTGCAAATGCACATGAGATCATACTTTTTGGAGAAATGTCCTCTGGTCTGATGAAACAAAAATAGAACTGTTGGGCCATAATGACCATCGTTATGTTTGGAAGGAAAAGGGGGAGGCTTGCAAGCCAAAGAACTCCATCCCAACCGTGAAGCACGGGTGGCAGCATCATGTTGTGGGGGTGCTTTGCTGCAGGAGGGACTGGTGCACTTCTAATCATGAGGAGGAAAATTATGTAATTATATTGAAGCAACATCTAAAGACATCAGTCAGGAAGTTCAAGCTTGGTCGCAAATGGGTCTTCCAAATGGACAATGACCCCAAGCATACTTCCAAAGTTGTGGCAAAATGGACAACAACAAAGTCATGGTATTGGAGTGGCCATCACAAAGCCCTGACCTGAATCCTATAGAAATGTTGTTTGCAGAACTGAAAAGTGTGTGCGAGCAAGGAGG